>NC_069505.1:423083517-423138517 GCF_027579735.1 Bombina bombina
TAGGGAGAAGGGTTTTATTATAGGAAGATTGTGAGTCTAACATAGGAAAAAGGGTTTGATGATAGGAGGACTGTGAGTCTAACATAGTGAGAAGGTTCTGATGATTGGAGGACCGTGAGTCTAACATAGGGAGAAGGGACTGATGATAGGAGGACTGTGAGTCTAACATAGAAAGAAGAGTTTGATGATAGGAGGACTGTGAGTCTAACATAGTGAGAAAGTTCTGATGATAACCACATTGCAACACATCCAATTACAGTTATAAACATGATACTGCATCACATTTATTCTGTGTGTTTTTAACTTAAAACATTTTTTTCCCTATTTTTAAACACAAACTCTATTAAAAGTTATATTTTAATCATTGTTTCATCTGTCAATCTTTCGTATGAGATTGGCATCAGTAGATAAGCTGTATATCACAGTCAGAGATCTCATGAAATATTGTATTATTATCTCATAGAACTTCCTGAGTGCTACAAGTGTATACTTCCATTAAGAGGCTATTCACCTCTTAAAAAAAAAAATCTGATGAAAAGAGGACCGTGAGTCTAATATAGGGAGAAGGGTCTGATAATAGGAGCACTGTGAGTCTAACATAGGGAGAAGGGTCTGATGATAGGAGCACTGTGAGTCTAACATAGGAAGAAGGGTCTGATGATAGGAGGACTGTAAGTCTAATATAGGGAGAAGGTTCTGATGATAGGAGGGTCGTGAGTCATAGGGAGAGGGGTTTGATGATAGGAGGAGAGTGAGTCTAACATAGGGAGAAGGGTCTGATGATAGGAGGACCGTGAGTCTAACATAGGAAGAAAGGTTTGATGATAGGAGGACTGTGAGTTTAACATAGTGAGAGGGTTCTGATGATAGGAGGAGCGTGAGTCTAACATAGGGAGAAGGGTCTGATGATAGGAGGACTGTGAGTCTAACATAAGGAGAAGGTTCTAATGATAGGAGGACTGTGAGTCTAACTTAGGAAGAAAGGTTTGATTATAGGAGGACTGTGAGTCTAACATAGGGAGAAGGGTCTGATGATATGAGGACCATGAGTCTAACATAGGGAGAAGGGTCTGATTATAGAAGGAATGTGAGTCTAACATAGGAAAAAGGGTTTGATGATAGGAGGACTGTGAGTCTAACATAGAGAGAAGGTTCTGATGATAGGAGGATTGCGAGTCTAACATAGGGAGAAGGGTCTGATGATAGGAGGACTGTGAGTCTAATATAGAGAGAAGGGTTTTATAATAGGAGGACTGTGAGTCTAACATAGGCAGAAGGGTCTGATGATAGGAGCACTGTGAGTCTAACATAGGAAGAAGGGTCTGATGATAGGAGGACTGTGAGTCTAATATATGGAGAAGGTTCTGATGATAGGAGGGCCGTGAGTTATAGGGAAAATTGGTCTGATGATAGGAGGACTGTGAGTCTAACATAGGGAGAAGGGTCTGATGATTGGAGGACCGTGAGTCTGACATAGGGAGAAGGTTCTGATGATAGGAGGACTGTGAGTCTAACATAGGAAGAAAGGTTGGATGATAGGAGGACCGTGAGTCGAACATAGGGAGAAGGGTCTGATGATAGGAGGAATTTAAGTCTAACATAGGGAGCAGTGTCTGTTGATAGGAGGAGGAACATAGGGAGAAGCTTCTGATGATAGGAGGGCAGTGAGTCTAACATAGGGAGAATGTTCTGATGATATGAGGACTGTGAGTCTAACATAGAGAGAAGGTTCTGATGATAGGTGGACTGTGAGTCTAACATAGGAAGAAAGGTTTGATGATAGGAGGACTGTGAGTCTAACATAGGGAGAAGGGCATGATGATATGAGGACCATGAGTCTAACATAGGGAGAAGGGTCTGATGATAGCAGGAATGTGAGTCTAACATAGGGAGAAGGGTCTGATGATAAGAGGACTGTGAGTCTAACATAGGAAAAAGGGTTTGATGATAGGAGGACTGTGAGTCTAACATAGGGAGAAGGATCTGATGATAGGAGGACTGTGAGTCTAACATAGGGAGAAGAGTCTGATGAAAGGAGGACTGTGAGTCTAACATAGCGAGAAGGTTCTGATGATAGGAGGACTGTGAGTCTAACATAGTGAGAAGGTTCTGATGACAGGAGGACTGTGAGTCTAACATAGGGAGAAGGGTCTGATGATAGGAGCACTGTGAGTCTAACATAGGAAGAAGGGTCTGATGATAGGAAGACTGTGAGTCTAACATAGGAAGAAGGTTGTACAGATAGGAGGACTGTAAGTCTAACATAGGGAGAAGGGTCTGATGATAAGAGCACTGTGAGTCTAACATAGGAAGAAGGGTCTGATAGGAGGACTGTGAGTCTAATATAGGGAGAAGGTTCTGATGATAGGAGGGCCGTGAGTCATAGGGAGAAGGGTCTGATGATAGGAGGACCGTGAGTCTAACATAGGGAGAAGGTTCTGATGATAGGAGGACTATGAGTCTAACATAGGAAGAAGGGTCTGATGATAGGAGGACTGTGAGTCTAACATAGGGAGCAGGGTCAGTTGATAGGAGGACCGTGAGTCTAACATAGGGAGAAGCTTCTGATGATAGGAGGGCCATGAGTTTAACATAGGGAGAAGGTTCTGATGATATGATGACTGTGAGTCTAACATAGGGAGAAGAGTCTGATGATATGAGGACTGTGAGTCTAACATAGGGAGAAGGGTTTGATTATAAGAGGACTGTGAGTCTAACATAGGAAAAGGGTTTGATGATAGGAGGACTGTGAGTCTAACATAGTGAGAAGGTTCTGATGATAGGAGGACCATGAGTCTAACATAGAGAGAAGGGTCTGATGATAGGAGGACTGTGAGTCTAACATAGGAAGAAGAGTTTGATGATAGGAGGACTGTCAGTCTAACATAGTGAGAAGGTTCTCATGATAGGAGGAATGTGAGTCTAATATAGGGGGAAGGGTCTCATGATAGGAGGATTGTAAATCTAACATCGGGAAAAGGGTCTGATGATAGGAGGACTGTGAGTCTAACATAAGGAGAAGTGGCTAATAAAAGGAGGACTGTGAGTCTAACATAGGGATAAGGGTCTGATAATAGGAGGACTGTGAGTCTAACATAAGGAGAAGGGTCTGATGATAGGAGAACTGTGAGTCTAATATAGGGAGAATGGTCTGATGATAGGAGGATTGTGAGTCTAACATAGAGAGAAGTGTCTGATGATAGGAGGACCGTGAGTCATAGCGAGAAGGTGCATATGATAAGAGGACTGTGAGTCTAACATAGGGACAAGTGTCTGATGATAGGAGGACTGTGAATCTAACATAGGGAGAAGATTCTGATAATATGAGGACCTTGAGTCTAACATAGGGAGAAGCTTCTGATGAGAGGAGGACCTTGAGTCTAACATAGGTAGAAGATTCTGTTGATAGGAGTACTGGGAGTCTAACATAGGGAGAAGGGTCTGATGATATGAGGACCATGAGTCTAACATAGGGAGAAGGGTCTGATGATAGAAGGACTGTGAGTCTAAAATAGGGAGAAGGGTCTTATGATAGGAGGGCTGTGAGTCTAACATAGGGAGAAGGGTCTGATGATAGGAGGACAGTGATTCTAACATAGGGAGAAGGGTCTGATGATAGGAGGACAGCGAGTCTAACATAGGGAGAAGGGTCTGATGATAGGAGGAATGTGAGTCTAACATAGGGAGAAGGGTCTGATGATAGGAGGGCCATGAGTGATAGGGAGAAGGTTGTGATTATAGGATGGCCATGAGTCTAGCATAGGAAGAAGGTTCTGTTGATAGGAGGACTGTGAGTCTAACATAGGGAGAAGGGTCTGATGATAGGATGACTGTTAGTCTAACATAGGAAGAAGGGTTTGATGATAGGAGGATTGTGAGTCTAATATAGGGAGAAGGGTCTGATGATAGGAGGACTGTGAGTCATAGGGAGAAGGGTCTGATGATATGAGGACTGTGAGTCTAACATAGGAAGAAGGGTCTGATGATAGCAAGACTGTGAGTCTAACATAGGGAGAAGGGTCTGATGATAGGAGGACTGTGAGTCTAACATAGGGAGAAGGGTCTGATGATAGGAGGACTGTGAGTCTAACATAGGAAGAAGGGTCTGATGATAGAAGGGCCAAGAGTGATAGGGAGAAGGGTCTGATTATAGGAGGGCCGTGAGTCTAGCATAGTAAGAAGGTTCTGCTGATAGGTGGACTGTGAGTCTAACATAGGGAGAAGGTTCTGATGATAGGAGGACCGTGAGTCATAGGGAGAAGGTTCTGATGATAGGAGGACTGTGAGTCATAGGAAGAAGGGTCTTATGATAGGAGGACTGTGAGTCTAACATAGGGAGAAGGGTCTGATGATAGGAGGACTGTGAGTCTAACATAGAGAGAAAGGTCTGATGATAGGAGGACTGTGATTCTAACATAGGGAGAAGGTGCAGATTATAGGAGGACTGTGAGTCTAATATAGGGAGAAGGGTCTGATGATAGAAGGACCGTGAGTCTAACATAGGGAGAATGGTCTAATGATAGGAGAACTGTGAGTCTAACATAGGGAGCAGGGTCTGATGATAGGTGGACTGTGAGTCTAACATAGGGAGAATGGTCTGATAATAGGAGGACTGTGATTCTAACGTAAGGAGAAGGGTCTGATTATAGGAGGGCCGTGAGTCTAACATAGGGAGAAGCTTCTGCTGATAGGAAGACTGTGAGTCTAACATAGGGAGAAGGGTCTGATGATAGGAGGATTGTGAGTCTAACATATTGAGAAGGGTCTGATTATAGGAGGGCCATGAGTGATAGGGAGAAGTGTCTGATTATAGGAGGACCTTTAGTCTAGCATAGGAAGAATGTTCTGCTGATAGGAGGACTGTGAGTCTAACATAGGAAGAAGGGTCTCATGATAGGAGGACTGTGAGTCTAACATAGGAAGAAGGTTCTGTTGATAGGAGGACTGTGAGTCTAACATAGGGAGAAGGGTCTGATGATAGGATGACTGTTAGTCTAACATAGGAAGAAGGGTTTGATGATAGGAGGATTGTGAGTCTAATATAGGGAGAAGGGTCTGATGATAGGAGGACTGTGAGTCATAGGGAGAAGGGTCTGATGATATGAGGACTGTGAGTCTAACATAGGGAGAAGGTTCTGATGATAGGAGGACTGTGAGTCTAACATAGGAAGAAGGGTCTGATGATAGCAAGACTGTGAGTCTAACATAGGGAGAAGGGTCTGATGATAGGAGGACTGTGAGTCTAACATAGGGAGAAGGGTCTGATGATAGGAGGACTGTGAGTCTAACATAGGAAGAAGGGTCTGATGATAGAAGGGCCAAGAGTGATAGGGAGAAGGGTCTGATTATAGGAGGGCCGTGAGTCTAGCATAGTAAGAAGGTTCTGCTGATAGGTGGACTGTGAGTCTAACATAGGGAGAAGGTTCTGATGATAGGAGGACCGTGAGTCATAGGGAGAAGGTTCTGATGATAGGAGGACTGTGAGTCATAGGAAGAAGGGTCTTATGATAGGAGGACTGTGAGTCTAACATAGGGAGAAGGGTCTGATGATAGGAGGACTGTGAGTCTAACATAGAGAGAAAGGTCTGATGATAAGAGGACTGTGATTCTAACATAGGGAGAAGGTGCAGATTATAGGAGGACTGTGAGTCTAATATAGGGAGAAGGGTCTGATGATAGAAGGACCGTGAGTCTAACATAGGGAGAATGGTCTAATGATAGGAGAACTGTGAGTCTAACATAGGGAGCAGGGTCTGATGATAGGTGGACTGTGAGTCTAACATAGGGAGAAGGGTCTGATAATAGGAGGACTGTGATTCTAACGTAAGGAGAAGGGTCTGATTATAGGAGGGCCGTGAGTCTAACATAGGGAGAAGCTTCTGCTGATAGGAAGACTGTGAGTCTAACATAGGGAGAAGGGTCTGATGATAGGAGGATTGTGAGTCTAACATATTGAGAAGGGTCTGATTATAGGAGGGCCATGAGTGATAGGGAGAAGTGTCTGATTATAGGAGGACCTTTAGTCTAGCATAGGAAGAATGTTCTGCTGATAGGAGGACTGTGAGTCTAACATAGGAAGAAGGGTCTCATGATAGGAGGACTGTGAGTCTAACATAGGAAGAAGGGTTTGATGATATGAGGACCATGAGTCTAACATAGGGAGAAGGGTCTTATGATAGGAGGGCTGTGAGTCTAACATAGGGAGAAGGGTCTGATGATAGGAGGGCCATGAGTTTAACACTGAGAGAAGATTCTGATGAGAGGAGAGCTGTGAGTCTAACATAGGGAGAAGATTCTGATTATAGGAGGGCCGGGAGTCTAACATAGGGAGAATGGTCTAATGGTATGAGGACCATGAGTCTAACAAAGGGAGAAGGGTCTGATGATAGGTGGACTGTAAGTCTAACATAGGGAGAAGGGTCTGATGATAGGAGCACTGTGAGTCTAACATAAGGAGAAGGTTCTGCTGATAGGAGGACTGTGAGTCTAACATAGGAAGCAGGGTCTGATGATAGGAGGACTGTGAGTCTAACATAGGGAGAAGGGTCTGATGATAGGTGGACTGTAAGTCTAACATAGGGAGAATGGTCTCATGATAGGAGGACTGTTAGTCTATCATAGGGAGAATGGTTTGTTGATAGGAGGGCTGTGAATCTAATAGGGAGCAGGGTCTGATGATAGGAGGACTGTGAGTCTAACAGAGGAGGAAGGGTCTGATAATAGGAGAACTGTTAGTCTAACGTAGGGAGAAGGGTTTGATGATATGAGGACCATGAGTCTAACATAGGGAGAAGGGTCTGATGATAGGAGGACTTTGAGTCTAACATAGGGAGAAGGGTCTTATGATAGGAGGGCTGTGAGTCTAACATAGGGAGAAGGGTCTGATGATAGGAGGGCCATGAGTTTAACACTGAGAGAAGATTCTGATGAGAGGAGAGCTGTGAGTCTAACATAGGGAGAAGATTCTGATTATAGGAGGGCCGGGAGTCTAACATAGGGAGAATGGTCTAATGGTATGAGGACCATGAGTCTAACAAAGGGAGAAGGGTCTGATGATAGGTGGACTGTAAGTCTAACATAGGGAGAAGGGTCTGATGATAGGAGCACTGTGAGTCTAACATAAGGAGAAGGTTCTGCTGATAGGAGGACTGTGAGTCTAACATAGGAAGCAGGGTCTGATGATAGGAGGACTGTGAGTCTAACATAGGGAGAAGGGTCTGATGATAGGTGGACTGTAAGTCTAACATAGGGAGAATGGTCTCATGATAGGAGGACTGTTAGTCTATCATAGGGAGCAGGGTCTGATGATAGGAGGACTGTGAGTCTTACATAGGAAGAAGGGTCTGATTATAGGAGCACTATGAATCTATCATAGGGAGAAGGGTCTGATTATAGGAGGGTCGTGAGTCTAACATAGGGAGAAGGGTCTGATCATAGGAGGACTGTGAGTCTAACATAGGGAGAAGGTTCTGCTGATAGGAGGACTGTGAGTCTAACATAGGGGGAAGAATCTGATGATAGGAGGGCCGTGAGTCTAACATAGGGAGTTTAATTTGGTGTTTGTTCTGATTATGCTGAATTGAGGAGTTTTATGGGGTGAGATTATAATGGAGCATTTAATCTGATATGGTGTGCTATAAGGTTAATGGGACATTTGATCTGATTATAAAGAATGTGGAAGCTTTATGGGGTGATATAAGGTCAATAGAGTATTTGATCTGATTATGAAGAATTGTTGAGTTTATTGGTTGAGATAAGGGTAATGGGGTTAACAGGGTATTTGATCTGATTATGATGAAATGAGGAGTTTTATGGGTGAGAATAATGGAGTATTTTAACTGATTATGAAGAATTTGGGAGTTTTATGGTATAAAATAAGGTTAATGGGGTATTTGATTTGATTATGATGAATTGTGGAGCTTTATGGGGAGAGGAGAGATAAGGTTATTTGAGTATTTGATTTGATTAAGAAGAACTGGGGAGATTTATGGGGTGAGATAAGGTAAATTGGGTATTTGGTCTGATTATGAAGAACTGAGGGGTTTTATGTTGTGATATATGGTTAATGGGGTATTTGATCTGATTATGAAGAATTGTTGAGTCTTATGTGGTGCGATAAGGTTAATGAGGTATTTGATCTGATTATAAAGAATAGTTAAGTTTTATAGGGTGAGATATGGTTAATGGGGTGTCTGATCTAATTATGAAGAACTGTTGAGTTTTATGGGGTGAGATATTATTAATTGGGTATTTGATCTGTTTATGAAGAATTGTTGAGTTGTAAGGTTAATGGGGTGTCTGTTCTGATTTTGAGGAATTGGGCAGTTTTATGGGGTGAGATAATGTTAGTAGGGTGTCTGATCTGATTTTGAAGACTTGTTGAGTTGTATGGTGTGAGATAAGGTTAATGGGGTGTTTGATCTGATTATGAAGAAAAGGGAAGTTTATTGGGGGAGATAATTTTAATGGGCTGTCTGATCTGAATATGAGAGTAATATAAAGTGAGGGTTGGCTGAGAATCTAGTAGGAATAGTAATTACAGAACAACAAACAAAAACATCCTCTGTATGTTTGTTGACAGATAAATAGTCAAACCTCCGGCAGTCACAGATGTCACATATGCAGACGGCCCTGGGCCTTTGTCACTAACAAAGAAGGAACCCTGGTATGCCTGATATCACTAAAATATTAATTTATTTACACACAATGAGAGTACACAATAATAGAAAAGCCCCAATGCTGCTCCTCATGTCATTCCTATAGCAGAGAGAGGAGCCATATGTGAGTGTTTGCTCTATAGATGTATATTGTGGTGTATTGAGATTTATTTTTTCCCCTAAATCTTCATCCCCATCCTGTATACTGTGGTGTAATAAGCTGTTACTTACCTTGTTCCTGTGCCTGCTGAGTCTCAAGCTGGTACTTACCTTTTCCATGTGCCTGTTGAGTCTCCTGTATCCTGCTGTACCAGTTGCAGTTTACCTGAATCCCACTGTACTTGCTGCACTCCCATGACAGCCTCACCAAGAGTATCCACTGGGTTTTCTGTGCCTGCTGAGTCTCCTGTATCCTACTGTATCAGTGGCAGCTTACCTGAATCCTGCTGTACCCACTGCACCTACCTGGTATCCCGCGACTGACTTACCAACAGTACTCGCTAGGTATCCTGTGCTGACAGTCTCATGTGCTTGCTGTATCAGTGGTCCGCTTACCTGAATCCTGTTGTCACTACTGCATCTATCTGGTATCCTGGTCCAGCCTGTCCACCTGGACATTGCAACTTTTTTTCACTTCGGTACCTTGTTGCGAGACTGTTCTCACAGTACTTGACCTTTGGCCTTATCCCCTTCACCATCTACCAGTGTATCAACATCATAAGCAGCAATGTACTCCACATTTGAACCATACGTTGCTCTGCCTGAAACATGTCATGGAGATAGGTCTCAATTTCAGACTTTTATCACTCCCTGGCAGATTTTGCTTTCATTACAACCTAGAACTTACCATTCAGACTTCATACAAATTCACACAGCCATGTCTCGCCTCACTGGAGAACCACAATTTTGGGCTCATCATCTTCTAGTCATTCATAGCCCTATAATTCTGGAGTCATGGGGTACATTTTTGCAAAGTTTAGAACAATATAAAGACCCATTTAAGGCCTCCACAGCTCAAACCAAGATATGTGCTCTCAAGCAGGGCAGGATAGACGTAGAGGAGTATGTTACTGAATTCAGTCCCCTTGTCATATTATCTACCTGGAATGAAGATGCTCTCTTTAATCAGTTTAGGTTGTGCATATCCGAAACCTTGAAAGATTAGCTGGCACGAGTGGGGTTTCTTGACACCTTAGAAAAATTTTAATGGAAAGGGCAGCTGCTCATAGTCCTCCCTGCAGACAACCTATCTACTATCCACCTCTAATTCCCTAGAAGAACCTAAAATAGGAAGTTCCCGAGGTCCTCTCTCTGATTCTGAAAATCAAAGAATGAGGTCTTTGAATTTGTGCCTCTTTTTGGGGAAGCTGTACATATAGCTTGAGTATACATATAGCCAAGCCCAAGTCTCCCATAGATAAATCAACCTCTTCCTTTCTTGTCTAGTGAAAAAAATGCCTAGATACTCCAAACTATCCATACCCATCTTGTTGCTATTGGATAAAAATCCAGTCAGTTTGCCTGCCTTAATTGACTCTGGATATAGTGGGTGCTTCTTTATTTCCTTTGGTTCTCGGTCTCCCCTGATTATGTAAGCATAATCTCCTTATTGATTAGGAAACCGGTACAGTAAAATTCATATCACAGTTTTGTCTTCACCATTGTGTGGTTCCTCACATCCATTGTTCTTTTCAACCAGAATCACCATCTGGTATTAAACTAAAACGTTGTGAAATGTACCAAGATTTTCAAGATGTCTTTGAAAAGAAAAAGGATGCCAAACCAATAGTTCCTAATACTGTCCTTCAAACAGGACATTTCCTAGCCAACAAAACCTCTTTACAGGAAATAATACATAAAAGACTTCTAAACAAGAGACCTCCTTACAATCCCTCTGAGAGTGTCAGGCAGTCAGGTCTTCAAATCTATAATAATAAGTTAAAGGGACACTGAACCCAAATGTTTTCCTTTTGTGATTCAGATAGATAAGCAATTATAAGCAACTTTCTAATGTACTCCTATTATCAAGTTTTCTTCGTTCTCTTGCTATCTTTATTTGAAAAAAAAGGCATCTAAGCTAAGGAGCCAGCCCTTTTTTGATTTATAACGCTGGACAGCACTTGTTTATAGGTGGGTGAATTTATCCACTAATCAGCAAGAACAACCCAGATTGTTCACCAACAATGGGCCGGCATCTAAACTTACATTCTTGCTTTTCAAATAAAGATACCAAGAGAATGAAGGAAATTTGATAATAGGAGTAAATTTGAAAGTTGCTTAAAATTGTTGCTCTATCTGAATCACAAAAGAAAAACCATTTGGGATCAGTGTCCCTTTAAGGTACAATACTCAGTAATGTCAGAAGTCCTTAACTTTCAACAGTACAATCATTTTACTGTTATGAAAAGTCTATCTACTCCTATACTGTATATTAGCCAGGAGACGAGCTACCATTGTCCTATCACATACATCTAGTCTGCCATGTCTCTCTACTCAAACCTGCAATACCTGACCCTTTTCCATCTCAGAAATCCCCTACCCTGGGTCCTATTGTAATAGATGGATCTGAAGAATTTGAGGTACTATTTTTTAGCCATCCCCAGAAGTTACACCTTAGGAGGGGGCACTGCCAGGAACTTACCTTCAAATGATCTCCTGGCGGGCTCCTGCCTCTGCATTACACGTGGATGAATGCCGAGGTCTGTCCTCTGCAGCGCTAACTGCTCTTTCTAGGTGCACGTGGCTGCCCACTGCATTGATTTAAAGGGGCCAAACACAATTAGAGGACCTCCCACCTAAATGGCTGCAGGTGTTGGAGTTACTATATAAATCCACTCAAATTATCACTCTGCTCTGAGTTATTGAGAGGTGCACTTGATATGTACCTGCTCTCCTGCATCCTGGGGTGAAACAAGCTGTATAAATTATTGTTTTGCAGTTGTTTCTTTGATAACTTCTGCATAAGCAAAATAGGGGCAGATATGTAGCAGGGTTAGGCTTGTGTTCATCCCGTTGTCAGAATGGAAAATCTCTTAATCAAAGATAAACAAAATCTCCTAAAGAGATACATTCGCCTAGATTACGAGTCTTGCCTTAGCCTTAAAAAGCAGCATTGAGAGGTCCCAACGCTGCTTTTTAACGCCCGCTGGTATTACGAGTCTTGAAATGACAGGCTCACCGCTCACTTTTTTGGCCAGACTCGAAAATACCGCAAATCCACTTACGTCAATTGCGTATCCTATTTTTTCAATGAGATTTTCCTAATGCCGGTATTACGAGTCTTCCAAAAAGTGAGCGGTAGACCCTCTCCTGTCAAGCCTGGTACCGCATTTTAAAGTCACACCATAATATAAAACTCTTAACTAAAGTGCTAAAAAGTACACTAACACCCATAAACTACCTATTAACCCCTAAACCGAGGTCCCCCACATCACAAACACTAAAATACATTTTTTAACCCCTAATCTGCCGAACTGGACATCACCGCCACTATAATAAATATATTAACCCCTAAACCACCACACTCCCGCATCGCAAACACTAGTTAAATTTTATTAACCCCTAATCTGCCGTCCCTAACATCGCCGAAACCTACCTACATTTATTAACCCCTAATCTGCCACCCCAACGTCGCCGCAGCTATATTAAATGTATTAACCCCTTAATCTAAGTCTATCCCTAACACCCCCCTAACTTAAATAGAATTTAAATAAATCTGAATAAAATTACTACAATTAACTAAATTATTTATATTTAAAACTAAATACTTACCTATAAAATAAACCCTAAGATAGCTACAATATAACTAATAGTTACATTGGAGCTATCTCAGGGTTTATTTTTATTTCACAGGCAACTTTGTATTTATTTTAACTTGGTAGAATAGTTATTAAATAGTTATTAACTATTTAATAACTACCTAGCTAAAATAAATACAAATATACCTGTAAAATAAAACCTAACCTAAGTTACAATTACACCAAATACTACACTATAGTTAAATTAATTCCCTAAATTAACTACAGTTAAATACAATTAAATACAATTATCTAAAGTACGAAAAAAACAAACACTAAATTACAGTAAATAATAAAATAATTACAAGTTTTTTAAACTAATTACACCTAATCTAATCCCCCTAATAAAATAAAAAAGCCCCCCAAAATAATAAAAAGCCCTACCCTATACTAAATGCGGGGCATTGCCCCAAAGTAATCAGCTCTTTTACCTGTAAAAAAAAGTACAATACCCCCCCAACATTAAAACCCACAACATTAAAACCCACCACCCACACACCCAACCCTACTCTAAAACCCACCCAATACCCCCTTAATAAAACCTAACACTAACCCCTTGAAGATCACCCTACCTTTAGAAGTCTTCATCCAACCGGGCCGAAGTCCTCAACAAAGCCGGGCGAAGTGGTCCTCCAGACGGGCAGAAGTCTTCATCCAAGCCGGGAAGAAGAGGTCCTCCAGACGGGCAGAAGTCTTCATTCAGACGGCATCTTCTATCTTCATTCATCTGGCGCGGAGCGGCTCCATCTTCAAGACATCCGATGCGGAGCATCCTCTTCAAATGACGTCCAACTGAAGAATGAAGGTTCCTTTAAATGACGTCATCCAAGATGGCATCCATTCAATTCTGATTGGCTGATAGAATTCTATCAGCCAATCGGAATTAAGGTAGAAAAAATCCTATTGGCTGATGCAATCAGCCAATAGGATTGAAGTTCAATCCTATTGGCTGATCCAATCAGCCAATAGGATTGAGCTGGCATTCTATTGGCTGATAATCTAGCCGATTGTTTTTTGAAAAAGCAGCAGTTAAGCATGTTAGCTTTTCTATAAAATTCTCATTGTAAAAATACCCTTTTTATAAAGTAACAAGAAGTGCAGATATTAGGGACTTGGGGGGGAGGGTTAAGTGGGATATTGTTGTTTTATGAGTGGGGCTGTGTCTGACGGGGGTGTGGTTACAATTGGATAGTGAATAGGATTATGTGTCTGTGCAAACAGTGGGCTTGTCTGGTGGTTTGTAGTTGTACCTGGGTGGTCTATGGGCGAGTCTAAGGGAAATCCTGCAATTAGGGACATACGGCTGTGCTGTCTCACAGGGGCAGCAGGGCAGCAGGGCAGAACTCAGAATTAGGGACTATCACATACGGACAGTGGGAGGTCTAGCAGTGACTGTTTGTGTTTGGCTAGGTCCTGGGACTCACTCATTACTTGCTGGCTTATAGGGACAACTCCCAAAAGACAATGCTGGTTTAATTAGTACAAAAATGGCAATTTAAAAAAGAAATAAACAAACAGCACAATAATACTTGCTTTAGCTAGAACAGAGTATGATATTCCTTTAAAACCATCTGTTAAGGAGTACGGTTTGATCTGCAGATAATTATTTGTCTCTCACCTGTGCACAGAAACCTAATTTCACCTCAAACCTGTTGTGTGTGAGCGTAAAGCGCACAGTCACTGACGCTACACCTTTTATATGATTTGTGATTTCCGTGTTGTATTGCCTGTTGTGTGCGAGCGTAAAGCGCACAGTCACTGACGCTACACCTTCTATATGATTTGTGATTTCCGTGGTGTATTGCCTGTTGTGTGTGAGTGTAAAGCGCACAATCACTGACACGCTACACCTTTTATATGATTTGTGATTTCCGTGTTGTATTGCCTGTTGTGTGTGAGCGTAAAGCGCAAAGTCACTGACATGCTACACCTTTTATATGATTTGTGATTTCCGTGGTGTATTGCCTGTTGTGTGTGAGCGTAAAGTGCACAGTTACTGACGCTACACCTTTTATATGATTTGTGATTTACGTGGTGTATTGCCTGCTGTGTGTGAGCGTAGAGAGCACAGTCACTGACATGCTACACCTTTTATATGATTTGTGATTTCCGTGGTGTATTGTCTGTTGTGTGTGAGCGTAAAGCGCACAGTCACTGACGCAACACCTTTTATATGATTTGTGATTTCCGTGGTGTATTGCCTGTTGTGTGTGAGCGTAGAGCGCACAGTCACTGACACACTACACCTTTTATATGATTTGTGATTTCCGTGGTGTATTGCCTGTTGTGTGTGAGCGTAAAGCGCAAAGTCACTGACACGCTACACCTTTTATATGATTTGTGATTTCCGTGGTGTATTGCCTGTTGTGTGTGAGCGTAGAGCGCACAGTCACTGACACGCTACACCTTTTATATGATTTGCAAGAGTCACTAGAGAGGGAGGGATACAAATAAAGACAGCCAATTCCGCTGAAAAAAACAGTTACTAACATGCTACACCTTTTATATGATTTGTGATTTCCGTGGTGTATTGCCTGTTGTGTGTGAGCGTAGAGCGCACAGTCACTGACACTCTACACCTTTTATATAATTTGTAATTTCTGTGTTGTATTGCCTGTTGTGTGTGAGCGTAGAACGCACAGTTACTAACATGCTACACCTTTTATATGATTTGTGATTTCCATGGTGTATTGCCTGTTGTATGTGAGCGTAGAGCGCACAGTCACTGACACACTACACCTTTTATATAATTTGTGATTTCCGTGGTTTATTGCCTGTTGTGTGTGAGCATAAAGTCACTGACACGCTACACCTTTTATATGATTTGTGATTTCCGTGGTGTATTGCCTGTTGTGTGTGAGCCTAAAGCGCACAGTCACTGACGCAACACCTTTTATATGATTTGTGATTTCCGTGGTGTATTGCATGTTGTGTGTGAGCGTAGAGCGCGCAGTCACTGACACGCTACACCTTATATATGATTTGTAATTTCTGTGTTGTATTGCCTGTTGTGTGTGAGCGTAGAACGCACAGTTACTAACATGCTACACCTTTTATATGATTTGTGATTTCTGTGGTGTATTGCCTGTTGTGTGTGAGCGTAGAGTGCACAGTCACTGACACACTACACCTTTTATATAATTTGTGATTTCCGTGGTGTATTGCCTGCTGTTGTGTGTGAGCGTAGAGCGCACAGTCACTGACACACAACGCCTTTTATATAATTTGTGATTTCCGTGGTGTATTGCCTGTTGTGTGTGAGAATAAAGTCACTGACACGCTACACCTTTTATATGATTTGTGATTTCCGTGGTGTATTGCCTGTTATGTGTGAGCGTAGAGCGCACAGTCACTGACACACTACACCTTTTAAATGATTTGTGATTTCCGTGGTGTATTGCCTGTTGTGTGTGAGCGTAAAGCGCAAAGTTACTGGCATGCTACACCTTTTATATGATTTGTGATTTCCGTGGTGTATTGCCTGTTGTGTGTGAGTGTAAAGCGCACAGTCACTGACACGCTACACCTTTTATATAATTTGTGATTTCCGTGGTGTATTGCCTGTTGTGTGTGAGCGTAAAGCACAAAGTCACTGATGCTACATCTTTTATATGATTTGTGATTTCCGTGTTGTATTGTCTGTTGTTTGTGAGCGTAAAGTGCACAGTCACTGACCCGCTACACCTTTTATATGATTTGTGATTTCCGTGGTGTATTGCCTGTTGTGTGTGAGCGTAAAACGCACAGTCACTGATGCTACACCTTTTATATGATTTGTGATTTCCGTGGTGTATTGCCTGTTGTGTGTGAGCGTAGAACGCACAGTTACTAACATGCTACACCTTTTATATGATTTGTGATTTCCGTGGTGTATTGCCTGTTGTGTGTGAGCGTAGAGAGCACAGTCACTGACATGCTACACCTTTTATATGATTTGTGATTTCCGTGGTGTATTGCCTGTTGTGTGTGAGCGTAAAGCACAAAGTCACTGACACGCTACACCTTTTATATGATTTGTGATTTCCGTGGTGTATTGCCTGTTGTGTGTGAGCGTAAAGCGCACAGTCACTGACACGCTACACCTTTTATATGATTTGCAAGAGTCACTAGAGAGGGAGGGACACAAATAAAGACAGCCAATTCCGCTGAAAAAAACAGTTACTTACATGCTACACCTTTTATATAATTTGTGATTTCCGTGGTGTATTGCCTGTTGTGTGTGAGCGTAGAGCGCACAGTCACTGACACTCTACACCTTTTATATAATTTGTAATTTCTGTGTTGTATTGCCCGTTGTGTGTGAGCGTAGAACGCACAGTTACTAACATGCTACACCTTTTATATGATTTGTGATTTCCGTGGTGTATTGCCTGTTGTATGTGAGCGTAGAGCGCACAGTCACTGACACACTACACCTTTTATATAATTTGTGATTTCCGTGGTTTATTGCCTGTTGTGTGTGAGCATAAAGTCACTGACACGCTACACCTTTTATATGATTTGTCATTTCCGTGGTGTATTGCCTGTTGTGTGTGAGCCTAAAGCGCACAGTCACTGACGCGACACCTTTTATATGATTTGTGATTTCCGTGGTGTATTGCATGTTGTGTGTGAGCGTAGAGTGCACAGTCACTGACACACTACACCTTTTATATAATTTGTGATTTCCGTGGTGTATTGTCTGTTGTGTGTGAGAATAAAGTCACTGACAAGCTACACCTTTTATATGATTTGTGATTTCTGTGGTGTATTGCCTGTTGTGTGTGAGCGTAAAGCACACAGTCACTGACGCTACACCTTTTATATGATTTGTGATTTCCGTGGTGTATTGCCTGTTGTGTGTGAGCGTAGAGCGCACAGTCACTGACACACTACACCTTTTAAATGATTTGTGATTTCCGTGGTGTATTGCCTGTTGTGTGTGAGCGTAAAGCGCAAAGTCACTGACATTCTACACCTTTTATATGATTTGTGATTTCCGTGATGTATTGCCTGTTGTGTGTGAGTGTAAAGCGCACAGTCACTGACACGCTACACCTTTTATATGATTTGTGATTTCCGTGGTGTATTGCCTGTTGTGTGTGAGCGTAAAACGCACAGTCACTGATGCTACACCTTTTATATGATTTGTGATTTCCGTGTTGTATTGTCTGTTGTTTGTGAGTGTAAAGTGCACAGTCACTGACCCGCTACACCTTTTATATGA
Organism: Bombina bombina; assembly: GCF_027579735.1. Lineage (NCBI taxonomy): Eukaryota > Metazoa > Chordata > Amphibia > Anura > Bombinatoridae > Bombina > Bombina bombina. The sequence continues at coordinate 423,101,178 of NC_069505.1, forward strand.
TTTGTGATTTCCGTGGTGTATTGCCTGTTGTGTGTGAGCGTAGAGCGCACAGTCACTGACACGCTACACCTTTTATATGATTTGTAATTTCTGTGTTGTATTGCCTGTTGTGTGTGAGCATAAAGTCACTGACACACTACACCTTTTATATGATTTGTGATTTCCGTGGTGTATTTCCTGTTGTGTGTGAGCATAAAGTCACTGACACACTACACCTTTTATATGATTTGTGATTTCCGTGGTGTATTGCCTGTTGTGTGTGAGCGTAGAACGCACAGTTACTAACATGCTACACCTTTTATATGATTTGTGATTTCTGTGGTGTATTGCCTGTTGTGTGTGAGAGCGTAGAGCGCACAGTCACTGACACACTACACCTTTTATATAATTTGTGATTTCCGTGGTGTATTGCCTGTTGTGTGTGAGCGTAAAGTCACTGACACGCTACACCTTTTATATGATTTGTGATTACGGTAGTGTATTGACTGTTGTGTGTGAGTGTAAAGCGCACAGTCACTGACACGCTACACCTTTTATATGATTTGTGATTACGGTAGTGTATTGACTGTTGTGTGTGAGTGTAAAGCGCACAGTCACTGACACGCTTCACCTTTTATATGATTTGTGATTTCCGTGGTGTATTGCCTGTTGTGTGTGAGCGTAGAGAGCACAGTCACTGATGCTACACCTTTTACATGATTTGCGATTTCCGTGTTGTATTGCCTGTTGTGTGTGAGCGTAAAGAGCACAGTCACTGACACGCTACACCTTTTACATGATTTGTGATTTCCGTGGTGTATTGCCTGTTGTGTGTGAGCGTAAAGCGCACAGTCACTGACACGCTACACCTTTTATATGATTTGTGATTTCTGTGGTGTATTGCCTGTTGTGTGTGAGCGTAAAGCGCGAAGTCACTGATGCTACACCTTTTATATGATTTGTGATTTCCGTGTTGTATTGCCTGTTGTGTGTGAGCGTAAAGTGCAGAGTCACTGAGATGCTACACCTTTTATATAATTTGTGATTTCCATGGTGTATTGCCTGTTGTGTGTGAGCGTAAAGTCACTGACACGCTACACCTTTTACATGATTTGTGATTACGGTAGTGTATTGACTGTTGTGTGTGAGTGTAAAGTGCACAGTCACTGACACGCTTCACCTTTTATATGATTTGTGATTTCCGTGGTGTATTGCCTGTTGTGTGTGAGCGTAGAGAGCACAGTCACTGATGCTACACCTTTTACATTATTTGTGATTTCCGTGGTGTATTGCCTGTTGTGTGTGAGCGTAAAACGCAAAGTCACTGACATGCTACACCTTTTATATGATTTGTGATTTCCGTGGAGTATTGCTTGTTGTGTGTGAGTGTAGAGAGCACAGTCACTGATGCTACACCTTTTATATGATTTGTGATTTCCGTGTTGTATTGCCTGTTGTGTGTGAGCGTAAAGCGCACAGTTACTGACGCCACACCTTTTTATATGATTTGTGATTTCGGTAGTGTATTGCCTTTTGTGTAGAGTGCACAGTCACTGACATGCTACAACTTTTAAATGATTTGTGATTCCCGTATTTCTGTGTGCACTGGGCACTGCGTAGGCTGATGTATTCCCTGTGTGTCTGTCTATACTGCACAAGCTGGTAATGGTATGTATATAATAACATATGTCTGACATACACAGATATCCTATACAGGTAGCCCTCAGTTTACGCCGGGGTTAGGTTCCAGAAGGAATGGTTGTAAATTGAAACCGTTGTAAATTGAAACTCAGTTTATACTGTAAGTCAATGGGATGTGAGGGAGATAGGTTCCAGGCCCCTCTCAAAATTCTCATAAGTAACACCTAATACATTATTTTTAAAGCTTTGAAATGAAGACTTTAAATGCTAAACAGCATTATAAACCTAATAAAATAATCACAGAACACAGAATATATAATTAAGATAAGTTAAATGAACATAAACATTTGCTAAACAGCATTATAAACCTAATAAAATAATCACACAACACAGACTTCACTTGCATTTTTCTGCAAACAGTTCTTTCTATGCATTCCAATCTGGACTGATTATTAAAGACAGGAAGATCTTGTTCCTTTGAAATCTGCTCAATAGCTCAGGTCTGGTTAAACTGATTAATTTCAGCTTGCTTGGCTTTGCTGCAACACAAGCGGACAGCTCCACCTACTGGTTATTTTAATAAATGCACTGCTTCTCAATGCTTTTCAATAGCAGTCACATGACTGGAAAAAAAGGTTGTTATTTTGAAACGGTGTAAATTGAACCGTTGTAAAACGAGGGCCACCTGTATATAGGTTTAAAAGTCAAAATTTAACTTGATTCATGATTCAGACTGATCAAGCAATTTTATATGCCTTTTTAGCTTACTTGTATTATCAAATTCACTTTATTCTCATGGTATTTTTTGTTGCAATGCATACCTAGGAAGGTTCGGTAGCAGCAGTGCATTACTGGAAGTGACTGGTGGCTAAACACATATGACTCTTGTCATTAGCTCAGCTAGCTCCCAGTAATACATTTCTGCTCTGACGCTTAGTTATATGCCATCAATAATACATTCATTAAATGCGCACCTTTATGTGCCTTTAATACTATTTCTAAAAGTAAAAACAAATGGTTTCTAGTATCACAGCTTCCTGGTGCATGATCAGACCTGTGCCGCTGCTGTTTGTTATACACAGTTTGTGTTGTGTGTTATGATATAGCAGCTGCCGCTTACTGTGTATGAAATGACTGTACTTTTGCGCATGCTGTTCATCTATAGGATAAACTGTTCCTGAGACTGCAGCAGCTATAATGGGTAGAAATAGACAGACTGAATATATTTAGGCTGTGCTCTGCTCTTATATAATTTACAGTTTTCACAATATGGGCCAGATTACGAGTGGCGCGCTAACTGTTGCACATGAGCGATAAGGGGTTTATCGCAGCTTTTTGCGCGCGTTGGATGTAGTGCACCTATTATGAGTTAAAAGTAAACACGTTTGCTTGAGCATAATTTAATTTAATGCCTTTAGGGATAGAGCACTTTCAGAACTCTGGTTAACTATTAAACAAGACAAAAAAGTGGCACAAAACACATAAAAAACATTTAGGGGCCTATTTATGATGGTGCGAGCAGACATGATCCGATATAGCGGATCATGTCCGCTGTACATCGATAAATGCTGACAGCATATGCTCTCGACATTTATCATTGCACCGGCAGTTCTTGTGAACTGCTGGTGCAATGCCGCCCCCTACAGATTCGTGGCCAATTCGCCGCTAGCAGGGGGTGTCAATCAACCCGATCATATTCGATCGGGTTGATTTCTGTAGATTTCTGTCCGCCGCCTCAGAGCAGGCAGAAAGGTTATGGAGCAGCGGTCTTTAGACCACTGCTTTATAACTTATGTTTCCATTTAGCCTGAAGGCTCGCCAGAAACACGGGGCATCAAGCTTGATAAATATGCCCCTTAACAGCATAGCTACACTCATAATAACACTGTCTAATAAAAGATCACTTAAAAAAATGCATTAAATTGTTATAATTGCTCAAAGATATGAGGTGTTAGAAAAAAGGCTGCATTTATGTATTTATATGTTTATATGTGTATTTACAGATATATATACACATATAACCACATAAATACATATATCTATATCTATCTATATACAGTATATTTATATATATATAGACAAACATAACTGCATTGGAGTCATTTGCAGTCAAGTAGCTGAAAACATGTTAAAGCATATTTATGCAATATTCATATTTAGTAAAGTGTTTAACTGTGTATTTACTGTAAATATTTCATATTTCAATGTTCTTCACATAGGTGAATATGTTCTAAGTATTTATAAATAGATATTTATATATATATATATATATATATATATCTATACTTATATTATTATTATATATATATATATATATATATATATATATATATATATATATATATATATATATATATATATATATATACAGTATATAGGTATTGGGATATAGGTATTGATATATATTTTTCAAAACAAACATCAGATATATAGAAATATTTATTTAAGAATAAATATAACATATTCTGCTATGTAAAGCACATTAGAATGCGAAATGTTCGTATTTCATGTCGGGTTAGCGCACGTGATTATACGTGATTGGGTTTTGTGTGCAAATATGGGTGTTTGATTTTTTGCCACTTTTCGTGCGCCATTTAAGTTAATGAGGAAATATGTTAATGCAGTCTTGATATTCTAAGTTTCATTTTCTACATGTGCCGGGCTATTGCTTGTGCGCCAAATTTTTACTTTCAACTCATAATACGACCACAACCCAATGCTCACAAAAAGCCTCCGTCTAACGAAGTTATCACGCGAACGGGAGCACAAATTTGCGCTCTGGTCATTACCTAGCCCCATATGAGCAGACATATTTAGCAATAAATGTGAAGAAGATTGTAGTTGGAATGTGGGTGAAGTTTTGTGACTGTGGATGATGCTTTGTGCCTAGAATATGGAGTTTGGAACCACTTTTTTTCTGTGGATTCAGCATTATATGCAGGATTGTGTCTGTCTGTGGGTGTAGTTTTGTGTGTGTCAGTGGGTACAGTTTTTTTGTCTGTAGGCGAGTACAGTTTTATGTCTGTAGGCTGGTACAGTTTTAGGTCTGTAGGTGGGTACAGCTTTATGTCTGTAGGTGGGTACAAGTTTTATGTCTGTAGGTGGGTACAGTTTTTTTGTCTGTAGGTGAGTACAGTTTTATGTCTCTAGGTTGGTACAGTTTTATGTCTGTAGGTGGGTACAGCTTTATGTCTGTAGGTGGGTACAAGTTTTATGTCTGTAGGTGGGTACAGTTTTATGTCTGTAGGTGGGTACAGTTTTCTCTTGCAAGGTGTATCCAGTCCACGGATTCATCCTTTACTTGTGGGATATTCTCATTCCCTACAGGAAGTGGCAAAGAGAGCACACAGCAGAGCTGTCCATATAGCTCCCCCTCTAGCTCCACCACCCAGTCATTCTCTTTGCCGGCTCTAAGCACTAGGGTCTCTCTATGGGAGGGTAAAGTGAATGTGGTGTTAGAATTGTAGTTTTTAGTATCTTCAATCAAAAGTTTGTTATTTAAAATGGTACCGGTTTGTACTATTTACTCTCTAGCAGAAAAGTGATGAAGATTTCTGCTGAGAGGAAAATGATTTTAGCATGTTGTAACTAAAATCCACTGCTGTTCCCACACAGGACTGAGGAGTACCAGAAAACTTCAGTTGGGGGGGAACGGTTTGCAGGGTAATCTGCAATGAGGTATGTTCAGTCATTTATTTCTAGACATGACTGAGATAATGCTAGAAGAGACTGACAATATCCTCATGAGGGGAGGGTAAGCTATGTTCACAGACTTAGTAAGGAATTGAATGCTTACATAACAGGGCTAATTATGCTGGTTGACACTGATTCAGGGCAATCGATTGTTTATTTAAGAAAAATATCGTTTGTAGACACTTTGAAAGTCCTTTTGGGGTTCTTTCTGAGGTTATTACCCACATGGCTGGTTTTTATTCACTTAAGAGTGATTTACTAGGCCTCACAGCTCCGGAGTAGAGTGGGAGGGACCTAATTTTGCGCCTCAGATGCGCAGTTAGAATTGCAGAGAAGTTCATGCTGCTTCACATGGAGGGTCCTGCTGCTGTTTGAGTGCCTTATAGAAGCTATATTCCCCCAAATCTGATCCCTAAGGGCAGGTAGGGCCAAAGTAAGGCTGTGGCAAGGTGCTGTACTATTTTTAACCAGGTGTTGGCTTTAGGCTGCTCCGGTTTGGGCATTAAGGGGTTAATCGTTTTGAAACTTGTGGTGCAATCTTATTAAGGCTTTAGGTACATACTGTGAAAATTTCAGGAGAATTGCTGCATTTTTCACTGTTTTGTAAAATCGTGTGCTCTTTTTATTTCTTAAAGGCACAGTAAGGTTTTTTTCAAATTGTGTTTTTTATTTGATTAAAGTAATTTCCAAGCCTGCTTGTGTATATTACTAGTCTATTTAATGAACCATGTTAAAAAGCATCAGTAAAAGACTGCATGTAAAAAATGTAAAAAGTACATATAAATAAAATTACAAATATAGGAATATCTTACAGGAGCGGCTCAAAGGGCCAAAGCTGATAATTACAATAAAAACAGAGATAATAACAGGTGATCAATGTGAGTGGTACACCAGAATAAGAGTGTAAACTAGTGAAACAGAATTAGCCTAAGTACAACTATAACAAGTGCATCAAGCAAAACATTAATAAACAATAATATAAACAATAATGTTCAAAAAATAGTGTTTCAAAAAATAGCTAGCATTTATTATATCAATTTGCACTCACAATTTGACTGTATTTATACAATTATTTTGCTACCCCCCTTTTTTTGCACTGCAGTGCATTTTTCTATTTTTTGAAACACTATTTTTTGAACATTATTGTTTGTATTATTGTTTATTAATTTTTTGCTTGATGCACTTGTTATAGTTGTACTTAGGCTAATTCTGTTTCACTAGTTTACACTCTTATTCTGGTGTACCACTCACATTGATCACCTGTTATTATCTCTGTTTTTATTGTAATTATCAGCTTTGGCCCTTTGAGCCGCTCCTGTAAGATATTCCTATATTTGTAATTTTATTTATATGTACTTTTTACATTTTTTACATACAGTCTTTTACTGATGCTTTTTAACATGGTTCATTAAATAATCTTTTTTTTTATCTCTCTGTGAGTATATTTATCCCTTGGCCTCTTGTTGGCGCTGTATTCACTTCTTACTATTTGTGCATATTTTTTGGAGGTTGGTTAGGATCTCTGTTTGGATACAGCTTGGGGATTACCTTAGCGCTTGTACACTACCCTTTTTCACTATATTACTAGTCTATTAAACATGTCTGACACTAAGGAAAATCCTTGTTCAATGTGTTTAGAAGCCATGGTGGAACCCCCTCTCAGAATGTGTCCCACTTGTACTGATATGTCTATACACTTTAAAGATCATATTGTTGCACTTAAGAATGTGGCCCAAGATGATTCTCAGACTGAAGGTAACGAGGGTAGCCCGTCTGCCTCTCCCCAAGTGTCACAACCAGTTACGCCCGCGCAAGCGACGCCTAGTACCTCTAGTGCGTCTAACTCTTTTACATTACAAGACTTAGCGGCAGTCATGGATTATTCTCTTACAGCCTTCTTATCTAAACTGCCCGTGTTACCCGCAAAGCGTCATAGCTCCGTTTTAAGAACAGATTATGAGCATTCTGATGCTTTGGTAGCCGTATCCGATATACCCTCACAACGCTCTGAAGTGGGTTCGAGGGATTTGATGTCTGAGGGAGAAGTCTCTGATTCAGGAAGGGTTCCTCCTCAGACAGATACAGATACATTGGCTTTTAAATTTAAACTAGAACACCTCCGCGTTTTGCTTAGGGAGGTATTAGCTACTCTGGATGACTGCGACCCTTTAGTGATCCCAGAGAAATTGTGTAAAATGGACAAGTACCTAGAGGTCCCTGTTTACACGGATATGTTTCCGGTCCCTAAGAGGATTGCGGATATCGTTACTAGGGAGTGGGATAGACCAGGTTTTGCTCCCCCTCCTGTTTTTAAGAAAATGTTCCCCATACCTGACCCTGTGCGGGACCCTAAGGTGGAGGGGGCTGTTTCTACATTTGCTAAACGCCTAACCATACCAATTGAAGACAGTTGTGCTTTTAAAGACCCTATGGATAAGAAGTTAGAGGGTCTACTTAAGAAAATTTTTGTTCAACAAGGTTTTCTTCTCCAACCTATTGCCTGCATTATTCCTGTAACTACTGCAGCTGCTTTCTGGTTTGAGGTGCTGGAAGACTCGCTCCAGACGGAGACCTCATATGAGGAAATTATGGATAGAAAAGGCTCTAAAGCTAGCTAATTCTTTTATCACTGACGCCGCTTTCCAAATAGCTAAGTTAGCGGCAAAAAATTCAGGTTTCGCCATTTTGGCGAGCAGGGCGCTATGGCTAAAGTCCTGGTCGGCCGATGTGTCGTCTAAATCCAAGGTTTTGTACATTCCTTTCAAAGGAAAGACCCTCTTCGGGCCTGAATTGAAAGAGATTATTTCAGATATCACCGGGGGAAAAGGCCATGCTCTCCCTCAGGACAAGCCCTTTAAGACAAAGAACAAAGCTAATTTTCGTTCCTTTCGCAATTTCAGGAACGGCCCCGCTTCATCCTCTCCGGCTGCAAAGCAAGAGGGTAACGCTTCACAGCCCAAGGCAACCTGGAAACCTTACCAGGGCTGGATTAAGGGTAAACAGGCCAAAAAGCCTGCAGCTGCCACCAAGACAGCATGAAGGGGTAGCCCCCGATCCGGGACCGGATCTAGTAGGGGGCAGACTCTCTCTCTTTTGTCAGGCCTGGGCAAGAGATGTACACGATCCTTGGGCATTAGAGATTGTAGCCCAGGGATACCTTTTAGAATTCAAGAACTCTCCTCCAAGGGGAAGATTCCACATTTCTCGTCTGTCTACAGATCAGACAAAGAAAGGCGTTTTTACGCTGTGTAGAAGATCTACATACAATGGGAGTGATCCACCCAGTTCCATTTACAGAACAAGGACTGGGGTTTTACTCAAACCTGTTTGTGGCTCCCAAAAAAGAAGGAACTTTCAGACCAATCCTGGATCTCAAAATTCTAAACAAATTCCTCAGAGTTCCATCATTCGGACAATCTTACCAATGATCCAGGAGGGTCAATATATGACTACCGTGGATCTAAAGGATGCGCATCTGCATATTCCTATCCACAAAGATCATCACGTTTCTCATGTTCGCCTTTCTGGACAAGCATTATCAATTTGTGGCTCTTCCTTTCGGGTTGGCCACTGCTCCCAGAATTTTCACAAAGGTGCTAGGGTCCCTCCTGGCGGTTCTAATACCGCGGGGCATAGCAGTGGCGCCTTACCTAGACGACATCTTAATTCAGGCGTTGACTTTCCAAAGAACCAAGTCTCACACGAAGATCGTATTGGCCTTTCTGAGGTCTCACGGGTGGAAGGTGAACGTCAAAAAGAGTTCTCTCTCCCCCCTCACAAGAGTTCCATTCCTAGGAACACTGATAGACTCTGTAGAAATGAAAATATTTCTGACGGAGGTCAGAAAGTTAAAACTGTTAACTACTTGCCGAGCTCTTCATTCCATTCCTTGGCCATCTGTAGCTCAGTGCATGGAGACAATCGGACTAATGGTAGCGGCAATGGACATAGTCCCTTTTGCTTGGATACACCTCAGACCACTGCAACTATGCATGCTCAAACAGTGGAATGGGGATTATGCAGATTTGTCTCCTCAAATTCAGTTGGATCAGGAGACCAGAGATTCCCTTCTCTGGTGGTTGTCTCAGGATCACCTGTCTCAGGGAATATGTTTCCGCAGGCCAGAGTGGATCATTGTAACGACCGACGCCAGTCTGTTAGGCTGGGGTGCGGTCTGGGACTCCCTGAAAGCTCAGGGTTTATGGTCTCCGGAAGAAACTCTTCTCCCGATAAACATTCTGGTACTGAGGGCGATATTCAACGCTCTTCAGGCATGGGGGGGAAGTTATCATCGTGTCAACTTTCCTGCCTTCGCCGGCCCAATACGCCCGCCTAAGCTCGCCTACCTTCGCCACCGCGGACCTGAAAAAATACGCCTAAGTTATCAAATAAAGCTGTCAAAAAGCCGCGGGGCGATGAGCAGCGGACTGTGAGAGTTATCACTCATCCGATCTCGCTACTCTTCGGCTGTTTGACAGCTTTCTTGCTAGCCTGTCACTAAGCACTCACACTAAACTGCACTGTTCTACCCCCTATACCGGAGCCCCCCGCAACTAAATAAAGTTACTAACCCCTAAACCGCCGCTCCTAGACCCTGCCGCAAGTCTTATAAATGTATTAACCCCTAAATCGCCGCTCCTAGACCCCGCCGCAAGTCTTATAAATGTATTAACCCCTAAACCGCCGCTCCCGGACACCGCTGCCACCTACATTATACCTAGTAACCCCTATCCTGCCCCCCCTATACCGTCGCCCTCTATAATAAAGTTATTAACCCCTATCCTGCTGATCCCGCACCTCGCCGCAAATAAATAAATAGTTTAACCCCTAAACCGCCGCTCCCTGAACCCACCGCAACCTATATTAAATTTATTAACCCCTATCCTGCCCCCCTACACCGTCGCCACCTATAATAAATTTATTAACCCCTATCCTGCCCCCCACTACACCGCCGCCACTGTAATAAAATTATTAACCCCTAAACCTAAGTCTAACACTAACCCTAACACCCCCCTATCTTCCAAGAGGCGCTGAAGAAGTCTTCTATCCGGGCGAGGTCATCTTCGAAGCCGGGTCTTGAATCTTCATCCCGCCGACGCGGAACATCCTTCTTTCCCGATGGACTACCGACGAATGAAGGCTCCTTTAAGGGACGTCATCCAAGATGGCGTCCCTTCAATTCCGATTGGCTGATAGGATTCTATCAGCCAATCGGAATTAAGGTAGGAAAATTCTGATTGGCTGATAGAATCCTATCAGCCAATCGGAATTGAAGGGACGCCATCTTGGATGACGTCCCTTAAAGGAGCCTTCATTATCAGATTTTTCCTACCTTAATTCCGATTGGCTGATAGAATCCTAGTGTTAGACTTAGGTTTAGGGGTTAATAATTTTATTACAGTGGCGGCGGTGTAGTGGGGGGCAGGATAGGGGTTAATAAATGTATTATAGGTGGCGACTGTGTAGGGGGGGCAGATTAGGGGTTAATAAATTTAATATAGGTTGCGGCAGGGTCAGGGAGCGGCGGTTTAGGGGTTAAACTATTTATTTATTTGCGGCGAGGTGCGGGATCGGCAGGATAGGGGTTAATAACTTTATTATAGGGGGGCAGGATAAGGGGTTACTAGGTATCATGTAGGTGGCGGTGGGCTCCGGGAGCGGCGGTTTAGGGGTTAATAGGTATAGAGTAGCTTGCGGTGGGCTCCGGGAGCGGCGGTTTAGGGTTAATACACTTATTATAGTTGCGGTGGGCTCCGGGAGCGGAGGTTTAGGGGTTAATATGTATAGAGTAGCTTGCGGTGGGCTCCGGGAGTGGCGGTTTAGGGGGTAATAACTTTATTTAGTTGCGGCGGTGTAGGGGGGACAGATTAGTGGTGTTTAGACTCGGGGTACATGTTAGGGTGTTAGGTGTAGACAGCTCCCATAGAAATCAATGGGATGTCTGGCAGTAGCGAACTTGTACTTTCGCTATGGTCAGACTCCCTTGATTCCTATGGGATCCGCCGCCTCCAGGGTGGCGGTTTGAAAACCAGGTACGCTGGGCCGTAAAAGTGCCGAGTGTACCTGCTAGTTTTTTGATAACTAGCAAAAGTAGTCAGATTGTGCCGCACTTGTGTGCGGAACATCTGGAGTGACGTAAGAATCGATCTGTGTCGGACTGAGTCCGGCGGATCAAAGTTTACGTCACAAATTCTACTTTTGCCGGTCTCTAGCCTTTGATAACTAAGGCGAATCAGCCTCGCCACAAATACGCTGCGGAATTCCAGCGTATTTGAGGTTGACGGCTTGATAACTACCCCCCAATGCCTCAACTAGCTGCTGCCAAATTCATCAGATTTCAGTCGGACAACATCACGACTGTAGCTTACGTCAATCATCAGGGGGGAACAAAGAGTTCCCTAGCAATGACGGAAGTAACCAAAATAATAAGGTGGACGGAGGATCACTCCTGCCATCTCTCAGCAATTCACATCCCAGGAGTAGACAACTGGGAGGCGAATTTTCTAAGTCGTCAGACTTTTCACCCAGGGGAGTGGGAACTCCACCCGGAGGTATTTGCCCAGCTGACTCAGCTTTGGGGCACTCCAGAGTTGGATCTGATGGCGTCCCGTCAGAACACCAAACTTCCAAGGCGGTATTGATAGATGCTCTAGCAGCGCCTTGGTCCTTCAATCTGGCTTATGTTTTTCCACCGTTTCCTCTCCTCCTGCGTCTGGTTGCCAGAATCAAGCAGGAGAAGGCTTCGGTGATTCTGATAGCGCCTGCGTGGCCACACAGGACTTGGTATGCAGACCTAGTGGACATGTCATCTGTCGCACCATGGACATTGCCAATGAGGCAGGATCTTCTGATACAGGGTCCGTTCAAGCATCCAAATTTAGTTTCTCTACATCTGACTGCTTGGAGATTGAACGCTTAATTCTATCAAAGCGTGGGTTCTCTGAGTCAGTTATAGATACTCTGATTCAGGCTAGAAAGTCTGTCACCAGGAAAATCTACCATAAGATATGGCGGAAATATCTTTGTTGGTGTGAATCCAAGGGTTACTCATGGAGTAAGATTAGGATTCCCAGGATATTGTCCTTTCTCCAGGAAGGATTGGAGAAAGGATTGTCAGCTAGTTCCTTAAAAGGACAAATATCTGCTTTGTCTATCCTGTTACACAAGCATCTGGCAGAGGTACCAGACGTTCAAGCGTTTGCTCAGGCTTTAGTCAGAATCAAGCCTGTCTATAAATCTGTGGCTCCGCCATGGAGTTTGAATCTAGTTCTTTCAGTTCTTCAACCTTTTCAACAGTTTGAACCTTTACATTCCATAGACATTAAGTTGTTATCTTAGAAAGTTTTGTTTTTGATAGTTATCTCTTCTGCTCAAAGAGTTTCAGAATTATCTGCCTTACAGTGTGATTCACCTTACCTGGTGTTCCACGCAGATAAGGTAGTTTTGCGTACCAAGCCTGGTTTTCTTCCTAAAGTTGTTTCTAACAAGAATATTAACCAGGAAATAGTTGTTCCTTCTCTGTGTCCTAATCCATCTTCGAAGAAGGAACGTCTATTACACAATCTTGATGTAGTTCGTGCTTTAAAGTTCTATTTACAAGCAACTAAGGATTTCAGACAAACATCTTCCTTGTTTGTTATCTATTCTGGTAAGAGGAGAGGTCAGAAAGCGACTGCTACCTCTCTTTCCTTTTGGCTGAAAAGCATCATCCGTTTGGCCTATGAGACTGCTGGCCAGCAGCCTCCTGAAAGAATTACTGCTCATTCTACCAGAGCAGTGGCTTCCACATGGGCTTTCAAAAACGAGGCTTCAGTTGAACAGATTTGTAAGGCAGCGACTTGGTCTTCACTGCATACTTTTGCCAAATTTTACAAATTCGATACTTTTGCTTCTTCGGAGGCTATTTTTGGGAGAAAGGTTTTGCAAGCAGTGGTGCCTTCCGTTTAAGGTACCTGTCTTGTTCCCTCCCTTCATCCGTGTCCTAAAGCTTTGGTATTGGTATCCCACAAGTAAGGATGAATCCGTGGACTGGATACACCTTCCAAGAGAAAACAGAATTTATGCTTACCTGATAAATTACTTTCTCTTGCGGTGTATCCAGTCCACGGCCCGCCCTGGCATTTAAGTCAGGTAAAAAATTTTTTTATTTAATCTACAGTCACCACTGCACCCTATGGTTTCTCATTTTTCTTCCTAACCTTTGGTCGAATGACTGGGGGGTGGAGCTAGAGGGGGAGCTATATGGACAGCTCTGCTGTGTGCTCTCTTTGCCACTTCCTGTAGGGAATGAGAATATCCCACAAGTAAAGGATGAATCCGTAGACTGGATACACCGCAAGAGAAAGTAATTTATCAGGTAAGCATAAATTCTGGTTTATGTCTGTAGGTGGGTACAGTTGTCTGTTTGTAGGTGAGTACAGCTTTATGTCTGTAGGTGAGTACAGTTTTATGTCTGTAGGTGAGTACAGTTTTATGTCTGTTGGTGGGTACAGCTTTATGTCTGTAGGTGAGTACAGTTTTATATCTGTAGGTGAGTACAGTTTTATGTCTGTAGGTGAATACAGTTTTATGTCTGTAGGTGAATACAGCTTTATATCTGTAGGGGAGTACAGTTTTATGTCTGTAGGGGAGTACAGTTTTATGTCTGTAGGTGAGTACAGTTTTATGTCTGTAGGGGAGTACAGTTTTATGTCTGTAGGTGAGTACAGTTTTATGTCTGTAGGTGGGTGCAGATTTATGTCTGTAGGCGAGTACAGTTTTATGTCTGTAGGTGAGTACAGTTTTATGTCTGTAGGTGAGTACAGTTTTATGTCTGTAGGTGGGTGCAGATTTATGTCTGTAGGCGAGTACAGTTTTATGTCTGTAGGTGAGTACAGTTTTATGTCTGTAGGTGAGTACAGTTTTATGTCTGTAGGTGAGTACAGTTTTATGTCTGTAGGCGAGTACAGTTTTATGTCTGTAGGCGAGTACAGTTTTATGTCTGTAGGTGAGTACAGTTTTATATCTGTATGTGAGTACAGTTTTATGTCTGTAGGTGAGTACAGTTTTATGTCTGTAGGTGAGTACAGTTTTATGTCTGTAGGTGAGTACAGTTTTATGTCTGTAGGTGAGTACAGTTTTATGTCTGTAGGTGAGTACAGTTTTATGTCTGTATGTGAGTACAGTTTTATGTCTGTAGGTGAGTACAGTTTTATGTCTGTAGGTGGGTACAGTTTTATGTCTGTAGGTGGGTACAGCTTTATGTCTGTAGGTGAGTACAGTTTTATGTCTGTAGGCGAGTACAGTTTTATGTCTGTAGGTGAGTACAGTTTTATGTCTGTAGGTGAGTACAGTTTTATGTCTGTAGGTGAGTACAGTTTTATGTCTGTAGGTGAGTACAGTTTTATGTCTGTAGGTGAGTACAGTTTTGTCTGTAGGTGCAGTTTATTTAGAGCATGTGCCTACTGAATGTAGATAGGGAGCTAGAGTGAGAACAAAGAGATTGCAGAGATAACATTAGGTTTCTGCTCATTGAACAAAATAATTGCAACCCACAGAGATGTCTCTTTATGTCTTGTGAGGTTCCTCCCTTTATGGCTAATAAATAGCAGGTTTTCATCATTTTACAATTAACATTTTTATGAATGTCTAAAGAATTATAAATGAACAATAAAATGATTGTATTTTAGTTGTTAAAAAGGTTCAGAGCTCAAACGTGATCTGAGCAATATTTTATATTTTTCTATTAAACCAGGAAACAATCATGTTTATTTAACATGTAAACTGAACACTTGGAAACACCTTATCATTTGTAAAGAGGTAAAATGCGTTGAAATTGGATTTAAAGAGGTCAAGCTGTTAAATTAGATACATTAGATTGAAATACTGCGAGGGTGTTCTGCACAAAGTTGATCTATGCTATGTTTCTCATATTAATCTAAAAGGTTTTATTATATTGATTTTCTTATCACACACACACATATATATATATATATATATATATATAATATATATATATATATATATATATATATATATATAAAGTATGGCTGGTAATATTAACTGATGAAGAAGTTAAACCTACAAGGTTTAACCATTTAAAAGAACAGTCAGAATTCTTTTAAAGCACATCAGCGTATTTTATATCTGGCAATTTTTTGTAATAGCGTGAAACGCGTCAAAAATTCATAAGAAAATACTCTCCATTTCTTTGTAACATTGTTTTTATGATGTGGTTCTGCCACTACCGGTTTTTAATCTGTGCCTGCAAAACACAATGTCACGGAACTATTTTTGAGAAGTTACGTCTTTGAGTGCATTCAGCAGTTGTCTTTATGTTTGCAATGCAAAGTATCTAGTATGTTTCTATGATACAATGAAAAAAACAAAAAACTCTGGGTTCTCTCTGTAGATGAGACGATCTAAAATGTTTTGTTTGTGCTATGAGATCCTTCACAGGATTTATAACTCTGTATAGAATCTCATTAAAGGGTGTTCTCTACATTTCTGTATGTGAAGGAGAGACTCATACATTGCACGAAGGCTTATTGAGAGTAGGAAGTACAATTCGTAATCAGAAAATGCATGACAAAAACAACATATTTACATTACAAAGTGGAGATTTCAATTTAAAATAAAAGTCAATCCTAGCGTTTTTGAAACGCTAGGATTGACTATTGAAACAAATAAAAGGGACTTTCATTCATGAAGTATAACATACTTCATGCAGAAAGCGCCTTTATTTGTTTCAAGTGATCGCCGTTCTGAGCTGCTAAGGAAGCCCACCACCGATCGCTGTTTTGCTAGAGAGGTGACGTTTTCACCTCAATAGCCATGCGGTAAATCCAGCTTGGCGCCCATGGGAGCCAGATTTTCTGCACATTATTTGCTAAGAGGTGAAAACGTCAAATCTTAGCAAAATACATTTCTGCCGTGGGCTGCCTGAACAGCTAAGAACGGCGATCTCTTGAAACAAATAAGGAGCTTTCTGCATGAAGTATGTTATACTTCATGAATGAAAGTCCCTTTTATTTGTTTCAATAGTCAATCCTAGTGTTTCAGAAATGCTAGGGGGCCTATTTATGAAATGTCTGCCCGACAGGATCCGATCAGCGGATCATGTCCGACAGACATCGCTGAATACGGAGAGCAATACGCTCTCCGCATTCAGCATTGCACCAGCAGCTCTTGTGAACTGCTGGTGCAATGCTGCCCCCTGCAGATTCCTGGCCAATTGGCCGCTAGTAGGGGGAGTCAATCAACCCGATTTCACACGATCTCTGTCCGCCCCCTCAGAGCAGGCGTACAGGTTAGCATACGGAGCTTGATAAATGGGCCTTTAGAACTGACTTTCACTTTAAGTTTCCATTATAAGTTGTATTAGTATTAAGTATTACATTTTGTATATAAATATGTAGCAGAAACTCAATTTAAATTAAGCACTTAATTAAGGTACACAGGAAAAAGCATAATGTACCGTGCACTATAAAAACCATATGTAATGTAAAGCTGGACAGATAGCTCATTGTGCTAATTCACTGTTACAGAGATCTGTGGCAACCCAAGGTCTTTTATCCTTCCGAGATCAGTAATATGAGTACCATTATGTTGGGTAATAATAATACCTGTTATCAGTGCCGCGAGTCGATTAAGTTTGAGGTTGTGCTCTATACAATTATTATTATTAATGTAGAATGTAAATGTACAAAGTTAAAATTGTACAAAGCAAGTATAACATTTAAAGCATACTTTATTTTTCTACTGTAAAATGAGTTTGGTATCCTAGGCAAGCGGGCTAAACAGGGGTGTTCCTTACAGTATTATCTAAGAATTTTATGACTGCAGCTCTAGCTGTTTTATATTAAAAGTAAACTGGATAAACCTGATGCCGCCCTAATCTCAATTGATGCAGAAAAGGCCTTCGACTCCATCTCTTGGGACCACCTGTTTACAGCTCTCCCCAGATTTGGAGTCGAGGGAGCGTTTGTCGATTTTGTACAGGCAATTTACAAATCTTCAAGCTCATCCGTTCTGGTTAATGGCATTCCCACCGCATACTTTTTATTAAATAAAGGCTCCCGACAGGGTTGTCCGTTATCCCCTTATCTTTTTAATTTGGCATTAGAACCACTTGTAATATTTATAAGGAAAGAGATTGAAGGGATTAAACTGGGACATAGGAAAATTACTACACTACTATACGCTGACTATTTACTTGTGTTGATAGCTAATACCGCTAGGTATATCCCATTATTAATACAAATCCTCCAAGATTTTAGTGCATTCTCAGGTTATAAAGTCAACACTCACAAATCAGATTTTTTTTGGATATGTAAAGATAAAAAAATCATATCAGCAACATCATTTTAAAGAAGCTAAATCTAACTTTGTTTTCCTGGGGATTAAACTCTCCAAAAACAGTAATGAATGGTATGAACTATTTACCAATTTTTACTAAAATTAAACAGGATCTAGATACCTGGTCGAAATTTTACCTAACACTGTCTGACAAAACCAACCTAATTAAGATGGTGATCTTCCCTAAACTTCTCTATCTAATGCAAAATCTCCCAGTTATCATAAAGCAGAAAGATATAAAACTATTCAATCAATTATTTACACAATTTATTTGGGGGGGAAAAAGGAGGGCCATTGCTCTTAATAGACTTGTTCTACCTAGAAATATGGGGGGTTGAGTCGCCCAGATATCGAGACCTATAATCTAGTATGCATTTCTAAAATTGCAATTGAATGGTTAATAGATGAAGAATACATTGTAGACCAGATTATGGAAAAGTAAACTGGATAATTTATCTCAATATATCCAATGTGCTTATTGTAGTCGTGGATAAAGACATGTATGTGAAACTAAAAGTGAATGCGAGGTAAAGTACACTGAAAACATTGTAATTCAATTTGTATTTGTTAAAAATGTTTTTACTATCATGGATTGCCATGAGTCTCTGTGTCACATTTGATCTCTCCTGTGGGATTCTCCAGGAATGCGTCATTACTTTTTCTGCGAAGCTGATCACCACTCACCAGGACTTCAGCCCATATTTAAAAAAATAAAAATAAAATGAGTGTGCTTGCCCATGTAGAGTTCTATGCAGGGACCAGGAAGCTGAGGACTGTGTCAGGGAAGCCAATGAAAAAGAACAAGGGGATATGGGAACGCGCTGTACAAAACAGCATATGAGAGGTAAAGAACTATATAAGTAATGTGGATTACACAAGAGATAATAAAAAAGTTTATATTTGTTTATAATTGTATTACAATAAGCGATGCCGGCATTTGTTACAAAGTAAAATAGTACAATTAAAATAGGATAAGAATCAACATAAAATAAAAAACATCAGTGTGCAGTGCTGTAAGTAACTATAAAAATAATAATAATAATATGTTGCAAAGTAACACAGTGTTAAAATTTAAACAGAGTCAATGTTACCGTCCTTTCACAATCAGGCCAGTGATTAGAGTGTCTGATCCAGCTGTTTATATGAATGCAGGTATGACTTGGAAAATTCCCTCTGCGTTGTTTTTAAAACAGCGAAAAACTTGCAAGAATCTTCTGGCTTGTATCCAATGACTGTGAGTTAAATTTCAAAGACACATTCACAGCCGTATTTGCGGGATGTCTCGTGCTGTGGACCGGTTCCGGTCAGGAGGTCAGAGTGCAGGAGTAATGATAAGCAACGACAGACTTTGTTTCTTTGAAGTAAAAATGAATCAGACTGCTTTTAACAAATGTGGGTCATGGGTGGGAATTACGCATATAGAGTCAATTCATATATTAAAGTGGCTCAATGCACCGCACCTACCGCATATGTAAGTCAAGCAGTTGTATTGCAAGTGAAGTTTGTAACAGTGTCCATATTATTCAGATTCCAGTGCTGGACAGAAGAAAGTAGATCATGGGTATGATGGTATTTCCAGGAAAAAACAACTCTGTGAATTAGAGTTGGTCTCAACCACCTTACCTACTACTTAATTTCACAAGTTATGAGCAAATTTCTATGCGTTTCAGCCTAGTCAGGCCTTTATCAAGATGCTCATTATGGTCTTTCATGAATTTAAATACACTGTGGTTCTCTGTGATTGGATCAGAGAGTCATGTGATTAGATGAGAGAAAGTCATATGACTGGGTTTTACCATGATTTTTCACAGTTTAATCAACATTCGTTATATGTTTATAAATACCTCAACATTTTGATGAATGTTAGAACTAATGAGGATTGGAGTAAAAGCATTTAGATTGTGCAGTAGATCTCTATACCAGAGATAATACAAAAAATTGTACATGAAATATTTCCATGAAAGATTATGGAAAAATATGAAAATATATATATATATATATATAAAAAACCACTAGCAGTACGTATTTGCAACAAAAAACTTTTTTAGTTGTGATTAAGTCGTGAGTATGGTTAACTCTAAAAAAATATTGAAGTGAAATACTATAGAAATATGATAATATCAAAAACACATCCTTATTTGGAAGACATATCTTTTTTTGAGAAACATATCCTTTTTTGAAAGACATATCTTTTTTTGAGAAACATATCCTTTTTTGAAAGACATATCTTTTTTTGAAAGACATCGTTTTTTGAAAGACATATCTTTTTTTGAAAGACATATCTTTTTTTGAAAGACATATCTTTTTTTGAAAAACTTATCTTTTTTTGAAAAACATCTTTTTTGAAAAACTTTGTCTGTTTTTTGAAAAACATGTCGTTTTTTGAAAAATGTCGTTTTTTGAAAAACATGTCGTTTTTGAGACATATCTTTTTTTGAAAGACATCTTTTTTTGAAAGACATCTTTTTTTGAAATACTTATCTTTTTTGAAAAACTTATCTTTTTTTGAAAAACATATCGTTTTTTGAAAAACATATCGTTTTTTGAAAAACATATCGTTTTTTGAAAGACATATCGTTTTTTGAAAGACATATCGTTTTTTGAAAAACATATCTTTTTTGAAAAACATCGTTTTTTGAAAGACATATCGTTTTTTGAAAGACATATCTTTTTTTGAAAGTCAGATCTTTTTTAGGAGTTACATCTTTTTTT
Source organism: Bombina bombina (assembly GCF_027579735.1). NCBI lineage: Eukaryota > Metazoa > Chordata > Amphibia > Anura > Bombinatoridae > Bombina > Bombina bombina. The sequence goes on from NC_069505.1 coordinate 423,121,539, forward strand.
GAAAGGTATGTCATTTATTAAGGTACTTTGAAGTCTAGATTATAAAATTGAGGTCTAATTCAGAATTAAGGCCATACGGGTGAAGACTTTTATAGTTGTATATAAATTCTGCTTCTTTCTTGGTGAGGAGTGTGTTCATATTTCCTCCTCTATTGCCTAAATTCATCTTTTTAATTCCCCAGAATTTAAAATGTTTCAGGTTACTAGAATGTTTCTCTTTAAAATGTGCATAAAGATTAGTGTCAACAGATTCGTGTTCAATTTTTAATATGTGTTCACGTATTCTGTCTTTTAACATTCTGCTCGTTTGTCCGAAGTAAAATAATTTACAAGAGCATTGAATGCAATAGATAATGTTTTTTTTCTGTACATCTAATCAGTTCTCTAATTTTAGTGAACTGACCCGTCGTAGTGGACTTAATTTCTTTATTTTTGAGCTATATTTGCAGGACTTGCATGAATTGCACGGGTAGAAACCAACAAGTGCTTCACCTTCGAGATCTCTATCATTTTTTGTTTTATTCTATTTGAATTCGCTAGGTGAAAGCCAATTCTTTAGATTTTTTGTTTTTTTAAAGATAACATCCGGACGTTTTTTTAATCTGTGACCTAGAACTTGGTCTTGTTTTTGGAGATACCAGTGTTTTTTAAGTATCTTTTTTATCTCTGAATGTTGTACACTATAGTTAGTGATAAAAGGTATGAATAGATTGTCCAGGTCATTCTCCTCTAAGCTGTGCTTTTTAAGAGGATTTCTTTTTTCTTTGTTTTTTGTGATCAAAAGTGATTCTCTGTCTATATTGGCAACTTCTTTATGTGTCCTCTCTATTAGTCTAGGGTCATATCCTTTTTCAATGAATCTGGTACTGAGGATTTCTGATTGTGATTTATAGGTATCTAAGGAGGAACAGTTCTTTTTTACCCTCATGAACTGACTTTTAGGGATGTTTAGTTTCCACTGAGGCAGGTGACAACTTTCAAAGTGGACATAATTGTTGGCATCAATGTCTTTGAAGTAGGTTTGGGTATGTACCTGGTTATTTATTATTTCTACTTCAATGTCTAAGAAGTGGATCTTATGACTACTGTAATCGTGTGTGAATGAGATGCCCATGTTATTAGTATTGATATCTATCAAAAAGGATTCGAGAAGCTCTATGTCTCCTCTCCATATTATAAAAATGTCATCTATGTATCTGCAATAGTGCACAAGGTTCGCCCCCCATGGGCCATTATAGATATTTTGTTCTTCAAACTGACCCATGAAAAGATTAGCATAACTGGGGGCGAACCTTGTGCCCATTGCAGTACCCTTTATTTGCAAGTAAATTTCTTCATTGAACATGAAACAGTTGGTGTTTAAAATGAAGTGGATACAATCCAATATAAATTTATTTTGACTTGTGGGTAAATTTTCATCTTTATCTAGATATGCTTTAATAGCTGATATACCAATGTTGTGTGCAATGTTGGTGTACAGTGAGTTGACGTCACATGTCACAAGGATGTAATTCTCGTGCCAAGTTAAATTTTTGATATAATTTAAAAAATGGGTAGAGTCCTTTAGGTATGATGGTAAATCTACGACGTATTTTTGTAAAAAGAAGTCAACATATTGTGAGACATTGGATGAAATGGATTCAATCCCTGAAATTATGGGGCGGCCTGGAAAACTATATTTTTATACTTACTTACAGCACTACACACTGATGTTTTTTATTTTATGTTGATTCTTATCCTATTTTAATTGTACTATTTTACTTTGTAACAGATGCCGGCATCGCTTATTGTAATACAATTATAAACAAATATAAACTTTTTTTATTATACTCTTGTGTAATCCACATTCCTTATATAGTTCTTTACCTCTCATATGCTGTTTTGTACAGCGCGTTCCCATATCCCCTTGTTCTTTTTCTATTTTGGTTTGATGTTAGGAGGTACACTTACCTTTTGGGAACAGCATTTGAGATTTGAGCGTTGTATCTTATACCTACCCTGTTGTTCAGGGAAGCCAATGAGTCTTGACTCATGGTAAATGTTCAGTGGATGGAGCTGATCATGCAGTGTGTAGAGTTGTGTTATCCGAATATGATTTGGTGCGACTTGATGGGAATGGACGGTGTCTTCCTAGTTCTGACCTGAGCATAGTAGGGGTCCAACCTAAAATAATTTGTACACCTTGTGGTTTTAAATCTGAATCTAAATCTTATTTAATTTAAATAAATATAATTAATTATAATTTTAATGGTAAAACCACAAAACCATCACAAGTGATTACAACTAAGTGAAATAAACATTGAAGGGTCCTCCATTATTTTGCAAAGAGTTCATTAGGAATCCAGTGATATATGTTGGGATAATATGAATATATACAGCTATGTATAGACACATATTTACAGCAAAACAGTCCAATTACAGGGCAAACCTATCTATACAAACTTCAACTTGTGCAACACCAATAACTAAATATAGGAATCACAGATAATTTATCCCAAGACAAGAAGGTAAAATACTTTTCCATTTTTAATATTTTTATTGAGGTTATGAGAATATTACAACCAATATGAAATACCATGAGATATAGATAACATATTATATGACAGATAGATACATTCAAGATAAAACAACAGTATTACAGTGAGTCTGCATGGGTAATTATCTTGGACCTCATTTTTATATTTATGTTACATTCTATAGTAGGTTCCTCATTTGATAAGGAAGGTTACTCTTGAACCTTACATAGCTTATGGACATTTAAGGAGGAACTTGGCATTTGAAGTGGTCACTTTTGGACCTAGTGGGGGATAGAAAGATGGGGAAATTCAGCAGGCAGAAAGCTGCTTTTAGAGAATAAAAAGAAAAGGAAAAGAGAAAGAAAGAGAGTGGGGGGAGAAGGTTGGGCTCCTGTTGTAGATGTGTTCTATCTAAGGGTGAGAAAATAAAGAAGAGGTAGTGAGTTGGTGGAACACAGTTAGACGGGGAATACGACAGATGATATTCTATGTTGGGTTTAGGTCAGGGGCTGTCTACGCTACCTGTGGGGTAGCTATTGAGGTATATATAGTAAATATTAATAGAGTACGAATTAGTAGCTAGCTAATCTGAGTATAAGGCTACATTAGGTAAGTAACATATGTTTGAGCTATAGTCGCCAACAGGGCGATAAAAGTAAATATATACTGGAATCTAGTTGAACTCTGAATATCATAATAACTTTAACTTTGCTGAGACCAAAGGGGCCAACTTTAAGCCAGTAAACCTGAGAGTTGTAGCTATACTAATCCACAATATGTGATGTGCGTAAGGGGCCTTAACTTAGTTGAGCTCTGTGTTTATAGAGGTCCAGATCTAGCAGATGTTCCTTTTAAGCATATAGGGGCTTGCAATGAGATAATTGGAGATAATTAAATCCACATAAAAATGTTGTGGGGCACTAGGTGTCCACAACTGAGTAGTATAAAAGGAGGGATGTCAACGTGTACCATTAACTAATAATATGGGTACTCATGGTGGCCCTACTTAAAAACAATCTCCTATTCTCAATATTTTAGGTGGGTCTACAGCGTGAGTCCTTAGACATAGCATAAGGGTGAAGGAGAGACTGACCCTGGTATCTAGTATATGAAGTATAAGTATTCTGAGGGCTAGAGTATGAGCTCTTATGAGAAATTATTATGCATTTGAAAGCACTTTGTATTTAAATGCAGGTTGGTATAGCCTGTGTGAACAAAACACTATGCCGTAATCACATACCCCATTTGCACAAAGAAAATAAGAAGCTTTCAGTTGGTGATATGGTTCTTAGTGGAAGGCCATGCTTACTAAAGGAGTAGCCAGAAATTGAAAATATGCGTGTACATACTTAATTTAGAAAGTGGGACTCTCAGTAGGTAATGTTAGTTGTAAAGTACAGGACTGCTTTAGAGGAAAACAGTTGTTAATGTTAAATAGCCATGAACATACTTATGAACTTAAAGAATATAACATTTATAAAGCATAACTCCGTGTATGGGTTAGACCTAAATGAACATTGAGGGCTCTCATTTCAGGGGAGCTAGATATAGGATAACATTGCTGGGTCAGCGTCCAGAGTATGAATAGGGGTTATTTAATAGCAGCACTAAGCGCTACTACCACTTATGTAAACTAAGGATGTCCCACAAATATAAAGTTGAAGGTTTGTGCCTGTGTGGAACCTGGGTCTGGGCCAGCGCTGACATGCTAACGGGCTGTATTACATTCTCGCTAGCCTACTCCCAGTCTGCAGGGGGACCTTGATGGGATCTCAGTGTGAGTCATCATGCGAAATGGATAGCCCCGGCCTGGGACCACTTCATGTATGAGCAATGTTACTGCGAACCTGGTGAGCTGCAGGTACGTATTTTTGTAGATACTTGCTCCAATGACTTCATGACTGCAGATCTTTGTCCTGTTTCTGCAGCGCGGCATGCTCTACGTTGATTGGGCTCCGCTTATCTCTCGGTTCAGGCCTTGCACGCCCCTTAGCCTCTGGCTCTGCTGATGGTTCTTTGGGTGAGACAGTTATATTTATAACGCTCTGCTGTTGCGGTTCAATACAGGTGGAGAAAGCCCGCAAGGGACTTCTCTGCACATCCATGTCTCCCTGTTGCGGTGTCACCAGACTGAGGCCATCGCTGTTTGTCGTGAGTTTCTCCAGGCGGGTCTCTGGGACCTATCTGTATGTGTTTGCGGCGGGTCTGTTTTGAGCCAGTCAGGTTCTCCCTCAGCCGCAATCCACTGCTCCGCAGTCCGGGGTGTAGCCATAGCAGCCCTGAATTCAGCGACACAGGCCTGATGGTGAAGCTCCATGGTACAGAGTAATTGTCGCAGCGCAGTAAGTACTTGCCTTTCCATTGCAGTGTCGCAAAGGCAGAAAAAGTGTAGGATTTATATCTTAGCTAGTCAAGTTCATGCGTGGGCAAGTACCGTTGCGCTGTTATGCTCCAGGTAGCGGTCCCAGTTAGCTAGCAGGCCTCAGTAAGGTTTCTGCATCAGCTATGCTCTTTCACGGTCTTAATATATAATTCCAAGTCCTGATGGATAATAAGAGCCAAATAGGAGCCAAATAGTAATGTATATCTGCACCTATATTACTCTAAATCCGTATTTTGATAACTAATTTTCAGGAGCCCTGAAATGGTGAAGGTAAAATACTTAAGCCAAAGTCTCTACTGTGTGCTTTGTCCGTCCAAAATCAGCCATCTTCCTCTGGAGATTTGACTAGTCACTGGTTTACCCCTTTATGCCCAATTCACTAGGGTTTGGCCTTGTAGATGCCTTTAAGGACTATATGGAAGTTTTTTTAGACTAGGCCAAAAGCCTTCCCTGGATTATAAAGGTGCATCTGGGGGGAAGGAATTTCTTACATGGAATAGTTTACTTTAAAAAGGGGCAATGGGAATATTCCAGGGATAAAATCTCTAAGTTATGTCACCACACACCCCAACAGAAATAAGCAGGTGTGATTTAGGATTTTGATTTTCATTCTTCTAGGTATGAAAAACCAATACAGGGGCTTGCTGAGTGGAGCAGGTGATATAAAATGATGTGTGAGGTAGATAAAGCTACAGTATAGAAACTTCTGACTCATTTAATACAATGATGCAGTATAGTGATAGTGAATTCATATTTTGGTGCTGCCTCTAAAACGTAGGAGATGTTTTATGACCTGGTACTAACTGTAACCATAAAACATTCAGTAGATAGACATCCTAAGTGTAAACTCTTCAGCTGAAGTGGAAACAAATGGGAATGCAATTGTCTGTTGATACTGCGGATTGCTTTGTCGATTTGCCCAGTTAGACAAGGCCACCGCGTACTTACTCTGTGAATTAAGAAGTTTACGCTGCCATGCCAAAGCCCCTGCAGTGACTAGTCTGTGCCAGCCAAGCAGAGAGAGCCCATCCAAAGACACAGCGGTATCTCCGAAGATGCGGCAAAGCTACGGGGAGAGGAGGCAGCTAATGGAAATTGAAATGCAAATTACTCCCATGAGTGAGGGGAAAGACTCATAAATCAGAGCTGACAGGAAACACAAAGAAACTCATCAGGAGATATTTGCAGGATCAGGTTTAGGATCATGTATCACAGGAAAAAGCTGGTGCTCGGACTCCCCAAAGTGCGCAGAACTGTTTTTTTTTTCCTAATCAGTTTGACCCTCACTGGGGTTCTCACAAAGCCTTTGCCTTGATAATACATTTTTTCAGTGTATTTGCAAACAGCAAAGGTACCTGCTGTAAGTTGGTTTCATTCACTCACTTTACTACCAGGCTGAAAAAATAGCTTTCCTTACAATATAATAAAGAATATTTTGAGAGCTAAGACCTGAGGAATAAAACTCATATCTTTTCTATAAAATATTTGATCAAACACATTTTTAACAATATATTTATTTTTTCATTTGCTTGACAAGGTTGTAAGGATTTGTATTTTGTATTTTTTATACATCTTTATGACTTGGCAAACTCATATTTGGGGCGTCTTTGGTCTGCAGCAATCATCATATCCTGTTCTAGGTACAAGCTGAGGAGGAACTGGTATGAATAACTTCTGATTAGAGCTAAATAGGTTTCCTGCATGGAGATGTAGTCTAATATGAGTTTGTCAGAGACAAGACCTGCAATTTTCCAACAGCCTTTGATTAGCTTTGAAAGCATTTTGTTTTACTTTTATTGCACCCTTGTCTCAGCGCTTTAATGTGCTCTTACAACACCTGTGACCCATTCCTAAACGCTTGAATATGCAAATACTATAAAAATATTATATAGCCTTGGGTAGCAGCGTTTTTAACCCCTTAATGACAGCTGAAGTAACCTGTACTGTCTGTCGGCTGTCTGTTGCACATCTAGGGGTATAATACCATGAGTCTCACCAACAGCGGCGATATCATGATAAATGCCGACAGCGTATGCTATAGCGAATCATGTCCGCTCGACATTTGTCCCCCATATATTCAGATAGAGCATGTGTTTTTTTAAAAAAAATGTTCCAAATGATGTCTATTATTAAATTTTCTTTAAATCTTAGTATCCTTTGTTGAAGAGCATATGCAGGTACACTCAAGAGAGTGCATGTTTTTTTTAGCATATTTGGCAGCAGTGTTTGCAACAATGTTTTTAATATTGTAATACACTTCTAAACACTATAGAGCGACATGTATAACATTGCCAATTCCTGAGATCGGGCCAGATTATTATACGTTATTTAGCGCTTTTGCTTGCACACAAACACTGCCAGAAGTAAACATTGAATGCACTTGGTTTAGTGCGCATATTACACGTTGAAAGTAATTTTTTGCACACGCTAACTTCAAGACTTCGGAACTGCTCTAGCTTCTTCTCCCCATAGACTTTAATGGCAGGCACAGCGTTAAAAAACCTTAACACTTATCGCTTGCTCCCTAAACCGACACTGCGTTAGATCTACAGCGCTAACCAAAATGAATGATAAATATTTTACATTCCTATGTTCTTCACATAGGATACAATGTTCTTTTTAATATATATATATATATATATATATATGTTTTTTTTTAAATAAAATATATATCTATACCTATATATCTATATGCAGGTATATACAGTATATATAAATATTTAGAAATACAAAGAACATTGGAATGTAAAATATTTTTATATATATATATATATATATATATATATATATATATATATATATATACTCTTCTGCCAAGTTACATCCTGTGAGTGCTAGCTCTTCTACCTAGTTACAATCCTGTGAGTGCCAGCTCTTCTACCTAGTTACAATCCTGTGAGTGCCAGCTCTTCTGCCAAGTTACAATCCTGTGAGTGCCAGCTCTTCTACCTAGTTACAATCCTGTGAGTGCCAGATCTTCTACCTAGTTACATCCTGTGAGTGCTAGCTGTTCTACCTAGTTACATCCTGTGAGTGCCAGATCTTCTACCTAGTTACAATCCTGTTAATGCTAGCTCTTCTACCTAGTTACAATCCTGTGAGTGCTAACTCGTCTGCCTAGTTACAATCCTGTGAGTGCCAGCTCTTCTACCTAGTTACAATCCTGTGAGTGCCAGCTCTTCTACCTAGTTACAATCCTGTGAGTGCCAGATCTTCTACCTAGTTACATCCTGTGAGTGCTAGCTGTTCTACCTAGTTACATCCTGTGAGTGCCAGATCTTCTACCTAGTTACAATCCTGTTAATGCTAGCTCTTCTACCTAGTTACATCCTGTGAGTGCTAGCTCTTCTGCCTATTTACAATCCTGTGAGTGCTAGCTCTTCTACCTAGTTACAATCCTGTGAGTGGTAGCCCTTCTACCTAGTTACATCCTGTGAGTGCTAGCTCTTCTACCTAGTTACATCCTGTGAGTGCTAGCTCTTCTGCTTAGTTACAATCCTGTGATTGCTAGCTCTTCTACCAAGTTACATCCTGTGAGTGCTAGCTCTTCTACCTAGCTACATCCTGTGTGTGCCAGCTCTTCTACCTAGTTACAATCCTGTGAGTGATAGCTTTTCTACCTAGTTTCAATCCTGTGAGTGCTAACTGTTCTACCTAGTTTCATCCTGTGAGTGCCAGCTCTTCTGCCTAGTTACAATCCTGTGAGTGCCAGCTCTTCTACCTAGTTACAATCCTATGAGTGCTAGCTCTTCTGGCTAGTTACAATCCTGTGACTGCCAGCTCTTTTACCTAGTTACATCCTGTGAGTGCTAGCTCTTCTGCCAATTTACATCCTGTGAGTGCTACCTCTTCTACCTAATTACAATCCAGTGAGTGCTAGCTCTTCTAACTAGTTACAATCCTGTGAATGCCAGCTCTTCTGCCTAGTTACATCCTGTGTGTGCTAGCTCTTCTGCCTAGTTACATCCTGTGAGTTCCAGCTCTCCTGCCTAGTTACAATATTGTGAGTGCCAGCTCTTCTACCTAGTTACAATCCTGTGAGTGCTAGCTCTTGTACCTAGTTACATCCTGTGAGTGCTAGCTCTTCTGCCTAGTTACATCCTGTGAGTGCCAGCTCTCCTACCAAGTTACAATCCTGTGAGTGCTAGCTCTTCTGCCTAGTTACATCCTGTGAGTGCTAGCTCTTCTACCTAGTTACAATCTTATGAGTGTGAGCCCTTCTGCCTAGTTACTTCCTGTGAGTGCTAGCTCTCCTACATAGTTACATCCTGTGAGTGCTAGATCTTCTGCCTAGTTTCATCCTGTGAGTGCCAGCTCTTCTACCAAGTTACATCCTGTGAGTGCTAGCTCTTCTACCTAGTTACAATCCTGTGAGTGCTAGCTCTTCTGCCTAGCTACAATCCTGTTAATGCTAGCTCTTCTACCTAGTTACATCTTGTGAGTGCTAGCTCTTCTGCCTAGTTACAATCCTGTGAGTGCTAGCTCTTCAACCTAGTTACAATCCTGTGAGTGCTAGCCCTTCTACCTAGTTACAATCCTGTGAGTGCTAGCTCTTCTACCTAGTTACATCCTGTGAGTGCCAGCTCTTCTGCATATTTACAATCCTGTGAGTGCTAGCTCTTCTACCCCCTTACAATCCTGTGAGTGTTAGCTCTTCTACCTAGTTACAATCCTGTGAGTGCTAGCTCTTCTACCAGGTTACATCCTGTGAATGCTAGCTCTTCTGCCTAGTTACAATCCTGTGAGTGCTAGCTCTTCTGCCTAGTTACAATCCTGTGAGTGCTAGCTCTTCTACCTAGTTACAATCTTATGAGTGTGAGCCCTTCTGCCTAGTTACATCCTGTGAGTGCTAGCTCTCCTACCTAGTTACATCCTGTGAGTGCTAGTTCTTCTGCCTAGTTTCATCCTGTGAGTGCCAGCTCTTCTACCAAGTTACATCCTGTGAGTGCTAGCTCTTCTGCCTAGCTACAATCCTGTTAATGCTAGCTCTTCTACCTAGTTACATATTGTGAGTGCTAGCTCTTCTGCCTAGTTACAATCCTGTGAGTGCTAGCTCTTCTACCTAGTTACAATCCTGTGAGTGCTAGCCCTTCTACCTAGTTACATCCTGTGAGTGCTAGCTCTTCTACCTAGTTACATCCTGTGAGTACTAGCTCTTCTACCTAGTTACATCCTGTGAGTGCCAGCTCTTCTGCCTAGTTACAATCCTGTGAGTGCTAGCTCTTCTACCTACTTACAATCCTGTGAGTGCTAGCTCTTCTACCAAGTTACATCCTGTGAGTGCTAGCTCTTCTGCCTAGTTACAATCCTGTGAGTGCTAGCTCTTCTGCCGAGTTACATACTGTGAGTGCTAGCTCTTCTACCTAGTAATATCCTGTGAGTGCTAGCTCTTCTACCTAGTTACAATCCTGTGAGTGCTAGCTCTTCTACCTAGTTACAATCCTGTGAGTGCTAACTGTTCTACCTTGTTACATCCTGTGAGTGCCAGCTCTTCTGCCTAGTTACAATCTTGTGAGTGCCAGCTCTTCTGCTTAGTTACATCCTGTGAGTTCTAGCTCTTCTGCCTAGTTACAATCCTGTGAGTTCTAGCTCTTCTGCCTAGTTACAATCCTGTGAGTTCTAGCTCTTCTGCCTAGTTACAATCCTGTGAGTTCTAGCTCTTCTGCCTAGTTACAATCCTGTGAGTTCTAGCTCTTCTGCCTAGTTACATCCTGTGAGTGCCAGCTCTTCTGCCTAGTTACAATCCTGTGAGTTCTAGCTCTTCTGCTTAGTTACAATCCTGTGAGTTCTAGCTCTTCTGCTTAGTTACATCCTGTGAGTTCTAGCTCTTCTGCCTAGTTACAATCCTGTGAGTGCTAGCTCTTCTGCTTAGTTACAATCCTGTGAGTTCTAGCTTTTCTGCCTAGTTACAATCCTGTGAGTTCTAGCTCTTCTGCCTAGTTACAATCCTGTGAGTTCTAGCTCTTCTGCCTAGTTACAATCCTGTGAGTTCTAGCTCTTCTGCCTAGTTACAATCCTGTGAGTTCTAGCTCTTCTGCCTAGTTACAATCCTGTGAGTTCTAGCTCTTCTGCCTAGTTACAATCCTGTGAGTTCTAGCTCTTCTGCTTAGTTACAATCCTGTGAGTTCTAGCTCTTCTGACATGTTTTTCTTCTATTAGGTGTTTTTGCATGTTCTCTAGCTGCTTCTGCAATTTGAAGCCTCACAAGACTACAGACATACCGTGTCCCTGTGTGTGCTCTACTACAGTTTTTCTGCAATTAGATTATTAACTCTTTATGTCTCAGAGGACTATTTTTGTGCTGCTAGTTTTGGCCTTATCATTTATATATTTTCCTATAAGTCCCAAATTACAGTTTACTGATAACAATGCTTGTTTTTGGTTATTTTTTTAGTAGAAATTGTATTATTGAGACAAATCTTACACATTTTATTTATCTCTTTATGTATTATTATTTTAATAATAATAATCATCATCACCAGTATAATAAATAAATCTGCATTACCTGCTTCCTTGACTATACAGTATAAATACATGTGATTTATTTGTTACATGAATGTTACAGCCATAAGGTGTACCAATATGTGTTGAAGCTAATAACGTGACATTAAAATGTTATATTATGTAATTAGCACCTTATTATCACAATTAGTTTGTTGTATGGAGAAGGAAAATTGCTGTGAATATTACAGTAGCTGAATATCTAATGGCTCTCTGGGTAATTAGCGCTTATTTCTATGTGAGTACTAGAGATTTTTCTCTTTCTTTGTGCTGGGAGCTGACCTTGGTGCTGAACTGCACAGACTCTATGATCACTGAGGGCTAAAAGATGACTGCACTGCGTGTAGCAATAGGAAACCATTTTGAAGATAGCTTCCTTGTGTTGAATCATGATCTAACCATATCTATACAAATGGCGCTAGTGATGGTTTTGCAAATAAATCACTGTCCTGTTTGTTCTGATTAATTAATCATTTTGTAAAAAATGTAAAAATACATATTTTATTGTGCACTTTTGTAATTTGTGCATTTCCTCCACTTATGAAAATTCAGTAACAAGTTTATTTAATTCCACCCGCGAAATAGAAGTACTGGCAGTATTCTATAATAATCGCGCCAGCCCAGAGACCTTTAGATCTTTAAGTCTCAAGCAGTAAATGTTACAGACTTGATACCTGTTTTTTACATCATATCAGTGTACAGTGCAGAATGTTCATTTATTTTAAAAATGAGTTCTCTGCATCTGATTTTAATGGATCTAGTCATAATATTCTCTTGTGTTTGCCTCTTGTTATTCAGGTCATTATAAAATGAAGCTTTCATTTATTTATCTAGACATAAAATGATATTTTGAGTCATGAGATGGCACAGATTTAGGGGAACTGTCCAGTGAGACAAAAATGCTAGTACTTGTCTTATTTAAAGGCTGAAACATTGAAGTTCACGATTTTTATCCATCATTAAAGTCTGTTTTTCTGTTTGTGCTCGAATATCAGAAAATAGACTTTTTAGACATTTTTACAGCCTGTCACCATATTGTATAATTTTATTCTGTTATTGTTGTTAAATGTATAAACAAGGAAATTACGGTTTAGATATGAATGTTAACACATTTAAACCATCATTTCAATCCACACAGAACACAATGAATAGTCGCCTAGATTACGAGTTGTGCGTTAGGGTTAAAAAGCAGCGTTGGCCGGTCCTTTTTAACGCCCCGCTGGTATTACGAGTCTTGAAATGACAGGCTCACCGCTCACTTTTTTGGCCAGACTCGGAAATACCGCAAATCTACTTACGTCAATTGCGTATTCTATTTTTTCAATGGGACTTGCATAGCGCCGGTATTACGAGTCTGACCAAAAGTGAGAGGTAGACCCTCTCCTGTCAAGCCTGGTACCACATTTAAAAGTCAGTAGTTAAGAGTTTTACACTACAACTCCGTAGCATAAAACTCTTAACTAAAGTGCTAAAAAGTACACTAACACTCATAAACTACTTATTAACCCCTAAACCGAGGCCTCCCCAGAGTCCCCACAAAAATAAATTTTTTAACTCCTAATCTGCTGAACCGGACATCGCCGCCACTAGAATAAATATATTAACCCTTAAACTGGCCCACTCCCGCCTCGCAAACACTAGTTAAATATTATTAACCCCTAATCTGCCATCCCTAACATCGCCACCACCTACCTACATTTATTAACCCCTAATCTGCTGCCCACAATGTCGCTGCCACTATATTAAATGTATTAACCCCTAAACCTAAGTCTAACCGTAACCCTAACCCCCTAACTTAAATATAATTACAAAAAATCTAAATAAAATTACTACAATTACCTAAATAATTCCTATTTAAAACTAAATACTTACCTATAAAATAAACCCTAAGATAGCTACAATATAACTAATAGTTACATTATAACTAGCTTAGGTTTTATTTTTATTTTACAGGCAGCTTTGTATTTATTTTAACTAGGTACAATAGTTATTAAATAGTTATTACCTATTTAATAACTACCTCGTTAAAATAAGTACAAATTTACCTGTAAAATAAAACCTAAGTTACAATAATACCTAACACTACACAATAATTAAAGGGACAGTCTACCATAAAATTGTTATTGTTTAAAAATATAGATAATCCCTTTATTCCCCATTCCCCAGTTTTGCATAACCAACACAGTTATATTAATATATTTTTTACCTCTGTGATTACCTTGTATCTAGGAACCTTTTTCCAGCCCCCGATCACATGACTGTGACTGTTTATTATCTATTGTCTTAAATTTAGCATTGTTTTGTGCTAAATCTTAAATAACCCCCAGTGCCTGAACACAGTGTTATCTATATGGCCCACGTGTACTTTCTGTCTCTGTGTTGAAAAGAGATTTAAAAAGCATGTGATAAGAGGCAGCCCTCAAAGGCTTAGAAATTAGCATATGAGCCTACCTATGTTTAGTTTAAACTAAGAATACAAAGAGAAAAAAGCTAATTTGATGATAAAATTAAATTGGAAAGTTGATTAAATTTAAAAGTCGTATCTGAATAATGAAAGTTTATTGCATCAGCCAATATGATTTTTTCTACTTTAATTCAGATTGGCTGATAGAATTCTATCAGCCAATCGGAATTGAAGGGACGCCATCTTGGATGACGTCACTTAAAGGTACCGTCATTGTTGAAGAAGACTCCGGATGAAGAGGATGCTCCGCGTTGGATGTCTTGAAGATGGACCCGCTCCTCGCCGGATGGATGAAGATAGAAGATGCCATCTGGATGAAGACTTCTGCCCGTCTGGAGGACCACTTCTGCCTGGTTGGGTGAAGACATCTCACGGTAGGGTGATCTTCAAGGGGTTACTGTTAGGTTTTTTAAGGGGGGATTGGGTGGGTTTTAGAGTAGGGTTGGTTGTGTGGGTGGTGGGTTTTAATGTTGGGGGGATATTTGTACTTTTTTTTCAGTTAAAAGAGCTGATTACTTTGGGGCAATGCCCCGCAAAAGGCCCTTTTAAGGGCTATTTGTAATTTAGTGTAGGGTAGGGCTTTTTTATTTTGGGGGGCTTTTTATTTTGTTAGGGGGATAAGAGTATGTGTAAGATATGGCGAGATTGGTCTCGTCACATAATTATTTTATTATTTTCTGTAATTTAGTGGGGGTTTTTTTTTCGTACTTTAGATAATTTTATTTAATTGTAATTAATTGTATTTAATTTAGTTAATTTATTTAATTATAGTGTAGTGTTAGGTATTATTGTAACTTAGGTTAGGTTTTATACAGGTAAATTTGTCTTTATTTTAACTAGGTAGTTATAAAATAGTTAATAACTATTTAGTAACTATTCTACCTAGTTAAAATAAATACAAAGTTGCCTGTAAAATAAAAATAAACCCTAAGCTAGCTACAATGTAACTATTAGTTATATTGTAGCTATCTTAGGGTTTATTTTATAGGTAAGTATTTCGTTTTAAATAGGAATTATTTAGGTAATTGTATTAATTTTATTTAGATTTATTGTAATTATATTTAAGTTAGGGGTGTTAGGGTTAAACTTAGGTTTAGGGGTTAATAAATTTATTATAGCGGTGGTGACATTGTGGGCGGCAGATTAGGGGTTAATAAATGTAGTTAGGTTGCGGCGACATTACTTGCGGCAGATTACGGGTTAATAAATATAATGTAGGGTTCAGCAATGTTGGGGGCAGCAGATTAGGGGTTCATAAGTATAATGTAGGTGGCGGCTGTGTCCGGAGCGGCAGATTAGGGGTTAATAATATAATGCAGGAGTCGGCGATGTCGGGGACGGCAGATTAGGGGTTAATAAGTGTAAGATTAGGGGTGTTTAGACTCGGGGTTCATGTTAGGGTGTTAGGTGTAGACATAAAAAAGTATTTCCCCATAGGAATTAATGGGGCTGTGTTAGGAGCTTTATGCTGCTTTTTTGCAGGGTTTTTTTCAGCCGGCTCTCCCCCATATGGGGAAATCGTGCACAAGCACGTTTTACCAGCTCACTTTACCAGCTCATTTTTTTTAAACTGCTCGTTACCACCGCACCCCTCCTAACGCAAAACTCGTAATCTAGGTGAGTGTGTTTGATTGGCTATATTTCAGGTGGATACCATGTGTATGATGAGATCTTGCCACTCATGACATCCAAATGTTCAGATTGGTGATCTCTATGTAATGTAATGTTATGCTTAAGTACTAGGGTTGTGCTTAGATTTAGGGCTATGGTGATATGCAGAACATTTTGTTATGATGAGTGTTAGGGTTATGGTGAGTATTAGGGTTATGGTGTACATTAGGGTTATGGTGAACATTAGGGTTATGGTGAACATTAGGGTTATGGTGAACATTAGGGTTATGGTGAACATTAGGGTTATGGTAAACATTAGGGTTGTGGTATACATTAGGGTTATGGTGAACATTAGGATTATGGTGAACATTAGGGTTATGGTGAATATTAGGGTTATGGTGAGTATAAGGGTTATGGTGAACATTAGGGTTATGGTGAACATTAGGGTTACAGGGAACATTAGGGTTATTGTGAACATTAGGGTTATGGTGAGTATAAGGGTTATGGTGAACATTAGGGTTATGGTGAACATTAGGGTTATGGTGAGTATAAGGGTTATGTTGAACATTAGGGTTATGGTGAACATTAGGGTTATAGTGAACAATAGGGTTATGGTGATTATTAGTGGCCAGTACTTTGAGTGAGGATTATATTTAGGACTATGGTTAAAGTTACATTGTGGGTTTATAGTTACCGCTGAGGTTAGATTAAAGGGACATAAAACCCAAATATTTGTTTTCACGAATCATAAAGCGCATACAATTTGAAACAAGTTTCCAATTTACTTCTATAATTATATTTGTTTCATTATCTTGGTATCCTTTGTTTAGGAGCAGTAAAGCTTTATGGTGAGCCAATAACAAGAGTCATGTTAGTGCAGCCACCAATCAGCAGCTAGCTCCCAGTAATATATTGTTGCTCCTGAGCCTACCTAGGTAAGCTTTTCAGTAAAAAAAAATAACAAGAGAAAGAAGCAAGAATTTTGGAAAGTGGTTAAAAATTGTATGTTCTATCTGAATCATGAAAGAAAATGTTTTTGTATTATGTCCCTTTAAGGGCTGTGTTTAGGGTTAGGGTTGGTGTTATCATAAGATTTTTTTAACACTAGGTTTCTTGCATTTATTTTTTTACAGGGAAAATAGCTGATCCCTTTAGGGCAATGACCTAAAAAAGGTTAGGTTTTCAGTGGTAAGATTTTCCAGTGTGAGGCAGTGTAGGTTCATTATATGGACGGTTAGGTATGTATTATTTTTGTTTCAGGGAACCGCATTGTGTGTACTGTGTACGAACACTTAAAATATACCCCCCCACCCCCCGCTGATAATGCCTAAGAGTAAAGATGTCTGCAGAGTTTTGTAAAAGCAACGATCCCTATTATCGTCACTTGTGGGTCAGCCTCTTTTTTTCAAATATATGGCCAGACCGATGGGCTGCAAGACTGGAGAGGCCTAAAGGGCATTTCCACGTCGTTCTGTCAATGTTTTAAATATTGAGGCCACTGTGA
>NC_069505.1:423146017-423163517 GCF_027579735.1 Bombina bombina
GTATATCTCTGTGTGTGTGTCTTTGTGTGTGTGTTTATATCTGTGTGTACATCTGTGTGTCTTTTTTTGTGTACATCTGTGTGTCTGCCTGTCTCTACCTGTGTGTACATTTGTGTGTCTGTCTGTGTGTGTGTCTGTGCCTGTGTGTACATCTCTGTATCTGTCTGGGCCTGTGTGTACAATTGGTTGTCTGTCTGTGTGTGTGTGTGTGTCTGTGCCTGTGTGTACATCTGTGTGTCTGTATGTGCCTGTGTGTACATCTGTGTGTCTGTCCGTGTGTACATTTGTGTCTCTGTATGTGCATGTCTGTATCTGTGTGAACATCTGTGTAAGTGTCTGTCTGTGCCTGTGTGTACATCTGTGTGTCTGTCAGTGTGTGTGTGCCTGAGTGTACATCTGTGTGTCAGTCAGTGTGTGTGTGCCTGTGCGTACATATGTGTGTCTGTCAGTGTGTGTGCCTGTGTGTACATCTGTGTGCCTGTCTATACCTGTGTGCCTGTGTGTACATGTGTGTCTGTGCCTGTGTGTACATATGTGTGTCTGTCTGTTCCTGTGTGTACATCTGTTTGTCTGTCTGTCTGTGTGTCTATGCCTGTGTGTACATATGTGTAACAGTCTGTACATGTGTGTACATGTGTGTGTCTGTCTGTGCCTATGTGTAAATCTGTGTTTCTGTCTGTGTGTGTGTGTGTCTATGCCTGTGTGTACATCTGTGTGTACATCTGTGTGTCTGTCTGTATGTGTCTGTCTGTGCCTGTGTGTACATCTGTGTGTCTGGCAGTGTATGTGTGCCTGTGTGCCTGTCTGTACCTGTGTGTCTGTCTGTACATATTTGTGTCTGTCTGTGTGTCTGTCTATGCCTGTGTGTACATCTGTGTTCCTGTCTGTACATGTGTGTACATGTGTGTCTGTCTGTGTGTGCCTGTCTGTGCCTGTGTGTACATCTGTGTGTCTGTCTGTGCCTGTGTGTACATCTGTGTGTCTGTCTGTGCCTGTGTGTACATCTGTGTTTCTGTCTGTGTGTGTGTCTGTGCCTGTGTGTACATCTGTGTGTCTGTCTGAGCATGTGTGTACATCTGTGTGCCTATCTGTACATGTGTGTACATCTGTGTGTCTGCCTGTGCCTGTATGTACATCTATGTGTCTCTGTGAGTGTCTGTGTGTACATCTGTGTGCCGGTCTGTACATGTGTGTACATCAGTGTGTCTGCCTGTGCCTGTATGTACATCTATGTGTCTCTGTGTGTGTCTGTGTGTACATCTGTGTGTCTGTCTGTACATGTGTTTACATCTGTGTGTCTGCCTGTGCCTGTATGTACATCTATGTGTCTCTGTGTGTGTCTGTGTGTACATCTGTTTATCTGTCTGTGTGTATATTTATGTGTCTGTGTGAACATCTGTGTGGTTGTGTTTGTGTGTGTATATGAGTGTATGTCTGAGCCTTTGTGTACATCTGTGTGTCTGTATGTGTATGTGTGTACATCTGTGTGTCTGTCTGTACATCTGTGTGTATATCTGTTTATCTGTCTGTGTGTACATCTATGTGTCTGTCTGTGTGTACATCTGTGTATCTGTCTGTGCTTGTGTATATATCTGTGTGTTTGTCTTTGATTGTGTGTATCTGTGTGTGTGCCTGTGTGTATCTGTGTGTCTGCCTGTTGTTGCCTGTGTGTATCTCTTTATGTGCCTGTGTGTATCTCTGTGTGTGCCTGTATGTATATGTGTGTGTGCATGTGTGTATCTGTGTGTGTGTCTGTGTGTATCTGTGTGTGTGCCTGTCTTTGTCTGTGTGTATCTGTGTGTGTCTGTTTATATCTCTGTGTGTGCCTGTGTGTATCCGTGTGTGTGTCTGTCTTTTCCTGTGTATATCTCTGTGTGTGTGACTGTGTATCTGTGTGTGTGCCTGTCTCTTCCTGTGTATATCTCTGTGTGTGTGACTGTGTATCTGTGTGTGTGCCTGTCTTTGCCTGTGTGTGTTTGTCTGTGCGTATCTGTGTATGTCTGTTTGTATCTGTGTGTGTGTGGCTGTGTGTATCTGTGTGTGTGTCAGTCTTTGCCTGTCTGAATGTCTCTGTGTGTGTCTTTGTGTATCTGTGTGTGTGCCTGCCTTTGCCTGTGTGTATCTGTGTGTGTGTGTGCCTGTGTGTATCTGTGTGTGTGTCTTTGCCTGTGTTTATCTTTGTGTGTGCCTGTCTTTGCCTGTGTGTATCTGTGTGTGTCTCTGTCTTTGCCTGTGTGTATCTGTGTGTGTATCTCTGTATGTATTTGTGTGTGTGCGTGTGTGTCTGTCATTGACTGTGTGTCTGTCTTTGCCTATGTGTATCTGTGTGTGTATCTGTGTGTGTGTCTGTATTTATCTGTGTGTGTCAGTCTTTGTCTGACTGAACGTATCTGTGTATGTGTGTGTGTCTGTGTGTATCTGTGTGTGTGTCTGTGTGTATCTGTGTGCCTGTGTGTATCTGTATGTGTGTTTATCTGTATATGTGTCTGTGTGTATCTGTGTGCCTGTGTGTATCTGTATATGTGTGTGTGTGTATCTGTGTGCCTGTGTGTATCTGTATATGTGTGTGTGTCTGTGTGTATCTGTGTGTGTTCTTGTGTGTATCTGTGTGTGCGTGTCTGTGTGTATCTGTGTGTGTGTATCTGTATCTGTGTGTATCTGTATATGTGTGTGTGTCTGTCTTTGCCTGTGTGAATGTCTCTGTGTATATCCGTGTGAATGTATCTGTGTGTGTGTATCTGTAGATGTGTGTATCTGTGTGTGTGTCTCTCTTTGCCTGTGTGAATGTCTCTGTGTGTACAGGAGTCAGGAAGCTGTTTATCATCGTGTTTCCTATTGAAAAGCTGTTTAGTATTTAGAAGAGTTTTTATGAGGAATCACTGAGTGGCTAAAATAGCAGCTAATTAGCTGTGTGCTTCTCAGGCAGCTAAGGGATGACTAACGCGGGCGCTGTCTGTTGTTTGCTGCTTTATTTCACTGAAATTCAGCATTAGGTGCAGGCGGCAATGGGTGAATTGGCTGCCTTCCCATAATGCAATGTTCCTGAATATGTCTGGCTAACTGGAAACAAATCAACAAACTCATATAACATTAGTGGCAGCGGCTTTAATATTAAATAGAATCCTGGCTAATGTCACCTCTGTTTAACTCTAGAAGCACCTTGTATTGCAGAAAAAGTGCATCACAAATTCTGTTAAAAGGAACAATTTAATGTAAAACATGTTGTCCTGTGAATATTACATGTAACTGCTGCATTTCTGACTATATAAAGGTATATAACAGTTTTATATGTTAGAGGATGTGTTTATTGTACTATTGTTTGTGTCTATCTGTGTGTTTAGGGGTCAAGTCGAGCGGGAACGCATGGGAACGGAGATCCTGCACTATTTTTGCAGGAGGAACTAAGTTCCCTCTGGAAAGAGAACATAAATGCTTCAGTAAACACTGCTGCTGCTGATGGGAGGAGCTGGAGCACAGTCTGGTTAGAGGGATAGTGAGATCCTCTAGTAATGGGCAGTAACACATCCTACAATACACTAAATGCAAGCTTGTCAGCGGTCCTGTTCTGTGATCACCCCACAATGTTTTTAACACATGATGCTTAAATTTTTGTGTGGCTTGCTCTGGGGTTATTTAGCTCCCCTCAGCAGAAATAAGACTATTGCACCTTAAGTGGGTGAGACTCTGTGACAGAGGAGGATTCTCAGGCAACCATTCAACCCTTCATTGGATTTAATTTGCTTCCATTAACCAAATTGTATAGATTATATACATATAAATACAGTGTGTGTGTATGTATGTGTATATATATATATATATATATATATATATATATATATATATATATATATATATAAAATAATTGTAAGGGACGATGGAAGTCTTGGTGAGTCCCCTCACTTTTTTTGTAGGACTTGACCCCTGTGTGTGTTTAACCACTTCAAAAGTTTTAAACACATAGCTAAAGTCAGCTTCAGAGAATCAATTCACTACTGTTTGCTAAACACATCTGATGAGTCAATGACAAGGGACATATGTTAGTAGCCACTAGATAACAATGACAAGCTTGTTTCCAGTAATGTAGGATATATACATATTATATTTCAATGTAATATGCCAAGAGAGCAAAATTCATTTGAAAATAAAACTGAATTTAAGTGGGTGTTAAAATGACACGCTCTTTCTGAATCATGCTGGTTTCGTTTTGATTCTCCTGTCCCTTTTAACTATGTGTTAAACGTATAGGTAAAGTCTAGAATCAGGAGCAGAACACATCTGGTGAGTGGCAGTTGTACGTAGCCTCAGTTTGCTGGCCATATATTGCTCATGAGCTGCAATGCTTATGGCAAATTACTTAACCTATGTGTTTAACCACTTTTTTTTAGGGGTTAAACCAGTGGTCTCAGAGTACCAGCCACTGGCCCATATGTGGCCCTATAGATAGTGTAAACTCCTCCCTTGTAGTTAAATCATTAATTTGAGCCCCATCAATGTCTGCCCTATAGCTAACCCTAAATACCCCCATCTCCGGTATCATTTACACTAAACACCAGACAGAAGACTTTGGACATAAACTAGAATGATACATTTTTTTCTTAGATATTCTTTTTTTTTTTTTTTTTTTAATTGTAACAATTTTAGTATTATTTTTTT
The DNA here is from genome assembly GCF_027579735.1 of Bombina bombina. Lineage (NCBI taxonomy): Eukaryota > Metazoa > Chordata > Amphibia > Anura > Bombinatoridae > Bombina > Bombina bombina. The sequence goes on from NC_069505.1 coordinate 423,150,671, forward strand.
ATCCTCAAAGAGATGGTAAACTCAAAGAGGCCAGACGGACAGGAATTGCCACAATTCAACCCGATCGAGTATGATCGTGTTGATTGACACCTCTCTGCTGGCGGCCTATTGGCCACGAGTCTGCAGGCGGCTGCTGGTGCAATGCTGAATATGGAGAGCATATTGCTCTCCGCATTCAGCAAGGTCTTGCGGACCTGATCCGCACTGTCGGATCAGGTCCACAAGACCTTTAATAAATAGGCCTCAAAGTGTTGACTTCCTATGTACATAAATAGAGGCACAAATACTAACAGTAGTGGTTTTATTTTCAGGCAAAAGTGTGATTATTTACATACTGTTTCCTTGTTTCCTTCTTTTTGTCCAATAGTTGTGTGTGGCATCCAATCACAATTGTAGCCATACGGCTCACTGTTTCAAAGGCATTTTAGTCTAGTAGGTAAACCATGCATGCGCTTTAGCTATGGAAGTGTAGAAGAATAAATAGAATACCGCTCTACATGTTTCTACAGTGAATAACAGCACGGTATAGGGGGCGGAGGGAAATACTGTGATTGACAACTTGAAAAATACCATATTTTAATAAATGTAAGCACTGAAAATGAAAAGGTATATAGTGGTTTACTTTATAATTAATCAATTCTGATGGTTTGTTATAGGTATAAATGTACCATCACTTTAAGGGGTTCAGGGCGTGCTAAGGTACTGGTCACTTTAGGGGTGCTCTTGCAGTGGGGGTGTATCTTAGAGTTGGGGGATTTCTGCATTAGGGTTTTATTGGTTAATAGCAGATAGATGGATTAAGTGATGGCGGGTGAGAATAATTGTGACAGGGTTTATGGAGAGTAAGAGGTTAATTGCATTAGGGTCTGGCAGTTTAGAGGTTAATAACAGTTATGGGTTTAGCAGCTAGGAGTTTTAGCAGAGGGGGGTATTTTCATGGCAAATTAGGAGTTAACTGTACTGGGGTCAGACAGTTTAGAAGTTAAACGTACAGTAAATTCAAAATTGAAGTGTCATCATTAAAATAAAGTAGCAATTTTTTTAAAAAAACAACAACTTTCCACTTTACTTTCATTATTAAATATGCTTCATTCTCATCTTATCCTTTGCTGAAGGAGCAGCAATGCACTACTGGCAGCGAGCTGAACATATCTAATCGGCCAATCACAAGAGACAAATGTGTGCAGGCACCAATCAGCAGCAGCTCCCACTAGTGTATGATATGTGCATATTCTTTTTTAACAAGGGATACCAAGAGAAAATAGCACATTTGAAAAAAGAAGTGAATTTAAAAAAGTGTCTTAAAATGACCGGAATTATGCAGGTTTCATTTTGACTTTCCTATCCCTTTAAGGGTTAACATGATTAGAGCGGTTTAAGGCAGCAGTTAGGGAAATAATCTGTATTGTTTGTTATTTGTTTGTGACAGCTCGTAGAGGAGACTGCAAGCGCTGCCCAAATACCACTTGAAGAACACACAAATAACGACAGCAAAATGAAAGTGTTTCGGATTTTGTGCCAGCGACATTAGCGTCCATAGCACTTGCTCAGAATTTACAGCTCAAGAGGAAAAATAAACAAAACATTAAAGGGACATGAAACACATTTTTTTTTCTTTCAAGGTTTAGAAAGAACAGACAATTTTAAACATTTACTTCTGTTATCAAATCTGCTTCATTCCCTTCATATCCTTTGCTGAAGGAACACTACTGGCAACGAGCTGAGCACATCTAGTTAGCCAATCACAAGAGACAAATGTGTGCAGGCACCAATTCGCAGCTAGCTCCCACTAGTGTAGGATATGTGCATGTTATTTTTCAACAATGAATAGCAAAAGAACAAAGTACATTTTAAAATAGAAGTGCATTTAAAAGTTTATAAAAATAACAGGCTCTATCTGAATCATGTAAGATTCATTTTGACTTTTCTATCTCTTTAAACAATATTTTTGCTGCGTAGAATTAAATATTTCTGAGGACTTCAATTTGGAGATTTATTGATATATATTTTCTTGTTCTTTAATCACTATGGTGCCTTGTGGGATAAAGAGGAATTAAAAGGAACCCAAGATACGCTATATGTTCCTAGCATAATACTTATTACAAGTTCACCTTTTGCTTTGATATAACAAAGACCAGTTTCTGTCATATATTTCCTCCAATATCATCACCTTTTCCCGACCCCAGTTTTGATCTCAGAGCCTAGAGAGACAGTGATTGGTGTATAGGCAGAAGTGATCGTCTCAGCTGTTAATTGCCACATTGCAAATATCTGTACACAAATATTTTCTGTATGCACAGTATATATCAGTAATTAAGGGTCTCTCACACCAGGCTTCAGATCAGACGCAGCCCCTCTGTCAGCCAAATACTCACACCAGGCTTCAGATCAGACGCAGCCCTTCTGTCAGCAAAATACTCACATCAGGCTTCAGATCAGACGCAGCCCCTCTGTTCAGGTTTCAGATCAGACACCTGGCCCTGCAGCCCCTGTCAGTCAAATAGCCACATCAGACCTCAGATCAGACACCTGGTCCTGCAGCCCCTCTGTAAGCCAAATAGCCACATCACACCTCAGATCAGATACCTGGCCCTGCAACCCCTCTGTAAGTCAAATAGCCACATCAGACCTTAGATCAGACACCTGGCCCTGCAGCCAAATGTCCTCATCAGACCACAGATGGGACAACAGTCTCTACAGCGGCAGCCCCTCTGTGAGCCACATACCCACATCAGACTGTAGATCAGACATCTGGCGCTGCAGCCCCTCTGACAGTCACATACCCATATGAGACCTCAGATCAGACCCCTGCCCTGCAGCTCCTCTGCCAGTCACATACCTACATGAGACAAAAGATCAGACCACTGCCCTGCAGCCCCTCTGCCAGTCATATACCTACATCAGACCTCAGATAAAACCCCCGCCCTGCAGCCCCTCAGCCAGTCATATACCAACTTGAGATATCAGATAAAATCCCTGCCCTGCAGCCCCTAAGCCAGTTATATACCCACATCAGACATCTTGCCCTGCAGCCGCCCTTTACCAGTCCACAGCAGACCTCAGATCAATCCCCTGGCTTTCCAGTCCCTCTATCAGCCATATAACTACATAGGACCTTAGATCAGGCACCTGTACCTGCAGCCCCTCTGTCAACCATATACCCACATCAGACCTTTATATTAGTCCCATGTCCCTGCAGCCTTTTGTAACCCCCATGCACCTATCAGAACATGGAAGCCCCATTGTTAGCCTCATACCTCCTTGGGGCCACTGTCTATTAGTGTTATATATGTAGCTGAAGAAAGAGAAGAGATCATAGGCAGTTATGTCTCACCCATCCCTTCAAGCTTTAATTTACTTCTGTCTCTCATCTCTCCGCCTTCCCACCCCCTTCTCTTTTACACCAATTTCCTCTCCAGCACAGGAGGACACTGGACCTGACCTACATTATATGGAACAAACCTTGAGAAGAACTTGATTTATTTTTATTCCAAACATTAACTGTAAAAAAAAATAATAACTCTGTTGAAAAGGTCAAACCTGAAAACCAAGAAAAATAGTCTCAGACTTTGGACTCTCTGTAGTAAACTGAGATATTTAATGACAAACTCTCAGAAGTACTCAGAGCTAAAGGGACAAAATGTTTCCTTTCATAATACAGATAGAGCAGAGATTCTTAAACATCATTTCTACTGGGAGCTAGCTGAACACATCAGGTGAGCCAATCACAAGAGACATGTATGTGCAGCCACCAATCAGCAGCTAGCTCACAGCTTCTGAGCCTACCTAGGTATGATTTTAAACAAAGGATAGCAAGAGAACATAAAAATGTGATAAAAGAAATAAATTGGAACGTTGTTTAAATATTTATAAATACACTATTTGTATCACAAGGGACAAATGTTGGGTTTCATGTTCCTTAAGTTAAATTGATGCCTCTGGCAAAAGGTACTTATGGGTACAACGTGCTCGAGGCTGGTGAGATGATTTACAGCTAGATATTACTTCATGTCGCTGCTTTTTTAATAACAACTTTACTGTGTATGGTTTGTTATTGTTTTCCCATTACAGTTTTGCAAAATTATCTTCAAATAAATGTCACAAATGGACGGATTACATCATTAAAGGGACATAAAGGTGTAATTGCTATTATCGTACTATTATTTTTATTTAACTAAGTGTTTAACTCCTGTAAAGAGTTTAAACACATAGCTTAAGTCAGCTCCAGACCATCAATGCACTACTGTGAGATAGCTGAGCACAGGTGAACTATTGATAAGATGCATATGTGTGTAGCCGCCAGTCAGCATCTGGTGTCCAGTAATGCCCAGAAGGGTAATCACAAACCTCCATGGGACTAAACTGAACATATTACATGAAAGATAATTCATTTAGTCTTGATGATTACGGGCTAATACGTTTACCAATAATATTAATTCATAACATGTGCAGTTAAAGGGACAGTCTACACCAGAATTTTTATTGTTTTAAAAGATAGATAATTCCTTTATTACCCATTCCCCAGTTTTGCAAAACCAACACAGTTATAACAATATACTGTTAACCTCTGTGATTATCTTGTATCTAAGCCTCTGCAAGCTGCCCCTTTATTTCAGTTCTTTTGACAGACTTGCAGTTTAGCCAATCAGTGCCTGCTCCCAGATAACTTCACGTGCACGAGCACAGTGTTATCTAAATGAAATACGTGAACTAACACCCTCTAGTGGTGAAAAACTGTTAAAATGCATTCTGAAAAGAGGTGGCCTTCAAGGTCTAAGAAATTAGCATATGAACCTCCTAGGTTAAGCTTTCAACTAAGAATACCAAGAGAACAAAGCAAAATTGGTGATAAAAGTAAATTGGAAAATTGTTTAATCTGAATCATGAAAGTTTATTTTGGCCTAGACTGACCCTTTAAGCAGATCTATAAAAGGGCACAACGCAGTATTGCAACTGTGTGCATGACCCTGCAAAAAGCTTAAAGGGACACTGAACCCACATTGTTTCTTTTTCGGGATTCAGATAGAGCATGCAATTTTAAGCAACTTTCTAATTTACGCCTATTATAAAATTTTCTTCATTCTCTTGGTATCTTTATTTGAAATGCAAAGTTTAGATGCCGGCCCATTTTTGGTGAACAACCTGGGTTGTCCTTGCTGATTGGTGGATAAATTCACCCACCAATAAACAAGTGCTGTCCAGGGTCTGAACCAAAAAATAGCTTAGATGCCTTCTTTTTTAGATAAAGATAGCAAGAGAACGAACAAAAATTACTAATAGGAGTAAATTAGAAAGTTGCTTAAAATTGCTGCTCTATCTGAATTACAAAATAAAATTTTTGGGTTCATTGTCCCTTTAAACACATAGGTAAAGGGGAATGAAACCCAAAATGTTTATTTCTTGATTCAAATAGAGCATTTTTTTTTTTTTCAAAAGTTCCTTTTTTTATTTCTATTATCAAATTTGCGTTGCTCTCTTTGTCAAGAACTTACCTAGAAAATGGCGAAAATGTATACTGGCCAGGATTTCTTTTGTCCGCGATGTGTCTATATGAACGCAGATATCTTGCATATGTTTTGGCAATGTCCCCGGATCGGACAATTTTGGAATAGGGTTACTTTTTGGATAAATAGAATGTATCCAACAAATATTTATATTTATATGGAAGATATTATTTTTTTTGTTCGGTCCAAACTAGCGGCAGTACCACAAAGTAAGATTTTAAACACAATTATCTTACTTGTTAGACAACTAATACTGAAAAACTGGAAAGCTAAAAAAATGCCCGGCTTCTCAGTTTTTATTAAAGAAATCCAGATGCAAATTATTTTTGAATCTTTCCATCTCATGGAGGCAAATGAAAAAGAAATTAGAAAGTTTCTTCTGGGTTGGCTACCCATAATTAAGACATATCCGGAAGATGTACAAAAAACAATATTATATCCATTCCTAAGTTCTCAATGTTTCTGCGATCTAGTATTATTAGGTGATTTTCCGGCAGACTGGGTCAGGAGTCATAGGTAGTTATATTAGAAGGGATTGGAGAAGCCCTGCAGGGAATTGGCAAAGGTAGTCAAGTTCAGGTTAGAGGGGACCGCTAGTGGTGTATGGTTGCGAGCGGGAGTGCTAGAACCATGAGAGCCCTTGTGTTTTTTTTGTTTTTTTTTTTGGTTTTTTTTCTCTCCCCCATTGTGGTTTTGTTTTATGTTATGTTTTCTGTCTTGTTTGGATGATTATTTTGTTCTGTCAATAAAATGAGCTGCCGGGGCCTAAGGATGGGATAATTTTCAGGATAACATTCCCATGTTAAAATGGATGGAATAGCGATGTTGTGCTGATATATATTATTTTATTATTTTACTTTGTACACGATATTGTCTAAATCTGTTTTTTTCATGACATGTATATGTTTACACCCTGCGTGGTGTTGTTCCTTAGTTTTTTGTTGCACAACTTTGAGAGCCTTTTTCGGCAGCTTCAAATAAATAATAAAAAAAAAAAAAGAACTTACCTAGATAGGTAGCGCATGCGTCAGGGGCACTGTAACGCAGTTTGTGAAAACACTGTAGTCATCTTGCACATTTCTTAATTTGTTAAAAATATATTTGCAAAACTGCTGCCATATATTGCTCCAAACGCCTGAGACTACCTACCTGCTCTCTAGTAATGTTTATAATAGAAGTACATTTAAAAAAAAAATCTTTTAAAAAAAAAACACACAACACACTATCCAAATCATCAAAGAAAAAAAATGGTGTTTCATGTCCTGTTAAAGTGAGCTCTAGAGCAGCCATTGACAAGAGGCATATGGGTATATCCACCAATCAGCAGCTAGTTCCCAGTAGTGCATTGCTGCTCCTGAGCCTGCCTACCTATGCTTTTCAACAAAAGATACCAGGAAAGCAAAAGCTAATTTGATAACAGAAGTAAACTGAGAAGTTTCTTAAAATTACTGCTCTATCTGAACCATGAAGATTCTTTTTATTCTCATCTCCCCTAGATGTTTTTGAGACAACAGCTCCTACTGAGCATGTGCAAGAAATAACATAATATAGGTATATGCATTTGTGATTGGCTGATGGCTGTCACATGACACAGGTGGAGTGGAAATAGACATAACTTTGAAATCTGTCAGAAAAAAAAATCTACTTCTTATTTGAAGTTCAGACTAAGGGGCCGATTTATCAAGCTCTGTATTTATCAAGCTCCTTCAGGCTTGCCGGAAGCAGAAGTTATGAAGCAGCGATCTAAAGACCGCTGCTCCATAACTTGTCCGTCTGCTCTGAGGCTGTGGACAGAAATCAACCCGATCGAATACGATCGGGTTGATTGACACCCCCTGCTAGCGGCCGATTGGCCGCAAATCTGCAGGGGGGCGGCATTGCACCAGCAGTTCACAAGAACTGCTGGTGCAATGATAAATACCGACAGTGTATGCAGGGTTGTTGGATAGTGAAGGAACCTGCTGCTTATAAAGTGCATTTTTTATATTTTAATATAAATAAACCATTTTGAGATGTGATTTTATAATAGATCACCTGCATACGGATCTAAATCACCTGTATAATAAATCACCTGTATAATAAATCACCTGTATAATAAATCACCTGTATAATAAATCACCTGCATAATAAATCAGCTGTATAATAAATCACCTGTATAATAAATCACCTGCATAATAAATCAGCTGTATAATAAATCACCTGTATAATAAATCACCTGTATAATAAATCACCTGAATAATAAATCACCTGTATAATAAATCACCTGTATAATAAATCACCTGTATAATAAATCACCGGGGACTATTTTCGTTACCTGTTTGTAGCACTACCATGTGATTTAGGTAACAAGTTTAACCCCTTGTGTTAGTTAACCAGTTTAACCCCTTGTGTTAGGTAACCAGTTTAATCCCATGTACTTTAGCTAACTGTTGCACTGCATTTTAACCTCATGTGTTTTAGTTAACTCTTTGTAGCTCTGCATTTTAACCCTACACGTCTTTGTCACTCAGCCTGTCCTACAATATGCTACAGTGTCATGAGATGCTATGCAAATGGTCAGTAGATAAAAACCCAGGCAGAGAGTTGATATGAATCTACAAAGCTGTGAAATTCTTAGTTCATGATAATGATGGCTGAATGTTGTTAATGACTTCACAGCTTTGTGACAATCACCTGACCAGCCCTTCCATGTGACATGTCACTACAATAGTAGATGTTTATAACTACTTATATGATGGGGGCAAAGAAGGGTAGACACAGATAAAGTTATATTCCTTGACTCCTTCCTCTCTCACATGGTTCGAGTGTCTAAGTATGATGGTCATTCTCCTGAACTGTGTGACCCTCGGAATGTTCCAGCCTTGCGAAGATGTTGACTGCTCAACAGATCGGTGCCAAATTCTTCAGGTACGTCTGCAAACCCCAAGCCGTCCTTACATGTGAATTACCAGGGTGTAAATACAAACCAGAGCCAAGCAAAGGTGTCAGATAAATACTATGAAGTTATAGTTGTTGTGCCACTGTGTTGGCAGTGCCAAGGTGTTGAACTTTCACAAGAATAGATCCGAAAAAAGCAGGCACATTCTTTCCCATTCAGAGACATCTGAAACATCAGAAAGCACATGTCTAATAGATAATATAAATATGTTGAAATGGCTTTTCTAACTCTTATAGATTCATAACATTTTCTGGTATAAAAGACACACTAGAAAACATGTATTTAAGGTGTGCAGACTACGAATGTTAGATAAAATCCAGTTTGCATTTGGCAAATGTAAAGGGATATTAAACAGTGCTCCTTTAGCAAAAACAAATATGTTAAATCAAAGTAAACATAAAAAATAAACAGATTGTGTAAAGCTTGCTGTTTTCTTGCAAAATGAGCATTTCTCATTGTAACCACTCAGGGAAATTAGAGAGCTGGCATCTTTAAACTTAGATTTGCTGCCTCTTCTGAGCATGAGCACATCAGACTTATGGTTTCTCTAGGGTTATCTGAATAGTAAACCAGCTCAAGTTACTGTAGAAGGTTTATGACATCATGCTAGATAAGACTTCCTGTAGAAGCCACAGCATGCTTTTAGGGCTGTGCCAGGCAGTAATGGACACTGCACAAATTAGATTAAAAAAATAAATAAAAGATACAAATCCTTTTAAAATGATGAATAATACTTAGTGGAATGATTTCTATTAAGTACAAGCTACTGCTTAGTTCTTTTTTTATTACGATAATGAAACAGGCTGTTTTATATCCCTTTAAAGGGACAGAATTCAACAGGAAACTTTTTATAATTCAGATAAAGTGTACAATAATGAAACAAAAAACATAAAAACTTTCCAATTATCTTCTATTATAAAATGTACCAATTTCTCTCCGCTTGTTGATGCTTAGCAACTTTCCATGAGAGCATACTGAGGTAGGTTCAGTGATTGTGTCTTCAGCACATTTTGATAATAGAAGTAAAATTGAAAGTTCTACACTTTATCTGAATCATGAAAGTTTTATTTTGTCTTCTAAATGGCTGGCAGTTTTGTCTGTTGAAAAAATAGTTGATAGACACACATATATATATATGTCTGACAGACAGACAAACAGAGATAGATATATAGATATGATATAAGATAGATAGATAGATAGATAGATAGATAGATAGATACAGATAGATAGATAGATAGATAGATAGAGATAGATAGATAGATAGATAAATACAGATAGATAGATATATAGATACAGAAAGATAGATAGATGATAGATAGATAGATAGATAGATATGATAGATAAATATATATGATAGATACATAGAGACAGACAGATGATAGATAGATAGATAGATAGATAGATATGATAGAAGATAGATTGATAGATAGATAGATAGATATGGTAGAAAGATAGATAGATATATAGATAGATAGATAGATAGATAGATACAGATAGATAGATACAGATTGATAGATACAGTTAGATAGATAGATAGATAGATACAGATAGATAGATAGATAGATAGATAGCGATAGATAGATAGATACAGATAGATATAGATAGATAGATAGATAGATAGATAGAGATAGATACTTTAGCTAAATCTAAAACCCCACTAAATATTTTAACTAGCATACTGGATCTCTTCTTTACTAATCTTCTTTTTGTTCTCAGGTCTTTGATGACTTCATTTTTATTTTCTTTGCAATGGAGATGGTGGTTAAAATGGTGGCCTTGGGAATCTTTGGAAAGAAATGTTACCTCGGAGATACGTGGAATAGACTTGACTTCTTTATAGTCATGGCCGGGTAAGTCAGTTTATTTTCTGGATCTTGTGTCAGTTGAGGAATTGTTCTAAAGTGTCAGAGTTAGAATAGTATAATCAGAACATACTGACCAACCATAGTGTTTATAGAGAGGTCACAGGAAATAACCAGAAGGTCATAGAGAATGGTTACAAACATAGGGGCAAATACCAAGGTAAGCTCTGTTTGTGCTGTTGAGAGTAGCAAGAATGGCCACAGGAGAGGGGCTGGCTGTGAAGATCAGAGTTCAGAAGTGTGTGGACATACTGTGACCATAAAGTGGTGTAGAGGAACCATATGAGAATTGTAATAGTATTTTTCTTGGTTGCAACTAATTCTGAAGCCATCTACCTACTCAAGTGGAACATTGCCGTTCAGCAACTGTCATCATAAGAGCTAAATCATTGTGTGTTGGTCAATGTCCCTGAGGGTCTGAGACTCCATTTGTACCAAACTGAAGAGGAGCTGTTTTGATCACCTACCCACCCTAGTGATTTGCGCTGCACCACGCAGGTCATGTAAGGCTCTACGGTGATCTGTGTGTTTTGCATTAATGGTCTTGTATTTCGAATATTAATTTCAAACTAATGTGTTTCTGTCCATACAGGTGTTAATAAACAGCACAGGATTTAATGAGAGTGTTAATCATCTTACTGAGATGTTTGCATATTAATTCATTAATCAGAACTGTGACTGCCGTATATCTAAAATGTTACCGGTAAATAGCAGCCCGTAACCCCTTCAGTATCAGACAGGCAGTGTGACGTGTAGGGAGTCATGGGATGTACCTGCCAAAGTCTAATGAACCGTCTATTTAGGGCAGGGGTGGGCAATTATCAGCCCTCCAGATGTTATGGACTACCCATAATGCTTTTTTAGCCATAATGCTGGCAAAGCATCATGGGAGATGTAGTCCATAACATCTGGAAGGCCAATAGTTACCCACCCCTGATTTAGGGAAGTGATAAATGAGTGTTCTCTTTAGTAAAGTAATCTCTTCCTCTCTCTCCTCCTCTCTGAGCAAGATTTATCAAGCACAATCAGAATTCTCCTTATAATTCTCCTATGTGTTCGCCTCAGCGCACCTTTAGAGAAGCGCATCAGTGCACCCAAATGTATCACAAAAAAATGTAGTATTTTTTTAGATTTTCCATAGGTGAGGTCAGGTGATGTAATGATAAATTTCACTTGTCTAATTCACTGAAATACCCACTACTAAAATGTATATTTTTAAAGTGTAAAATTTTCCATTAAAGGGACAGTAAAGTCAAAATTAAACTTACTGGATTGGGCAGAGAATGGCATTTGAAACAACTATCCAATGTACTTTTAATACCAGTTTTTCTTAGTTCTCGTTGCATGCTTTGTTAAAGAGTAACCATAGGTGACCTCAGGAGCGTGCACGTGTCTTTAGCCATCTAGCATCAGTGTTTGCAACAATGTTTATAGCAATATTATGCATAGTGACAAACACTGTTGCCATATGCTACAGACACTGACAGCAGAGTTTGTAACTATATATAACATTGTTTTAAGCATTTTTACAATCTCTTGCCTGATGGCTAAGGACATGTGCACACTCCTGAGCACTTAGGATAACTCTTTAACAAAGGATAGCAGGAGAACTTAGCAAACTTGAAAATAGAAGTAAATTGGAAAGTTGTTTAAAATTGCTGCTCTATTTGAAACATGAAAGTTTAATTTTGACTTTACTGTATCTTTAAGAAAAGGACACTATAATGGTATATAAAATATATTTATTTTACAAATATTTTTAAAATAAAAAGAAATATTTTTTTCACAGAACATAAGATTATATATAAAAAACATTCATATATACAGTATATATATATATATATATATATATATATATATATATATATATATATATATATATATATATATATATACGGTATATGTGTGTGTGTCTGTATATGTATGTATATATATATATACAGGGAGTGCAGAATTATTAGGCAAATGAGTATTTTGACCACATCATCCTCTTTATGCATGTTGTCTTACTCCAAGCTGTATAGGCTCGAAAGCCTACTACCAATTAAGCATATTAGGTGGTGTGCATCTCTGTAATGAGAAGGGGTGTGGTCTAATGACATCAACACCCTATATCAGGTGTGCATAATTATTAGGCAACTTCCTTTCCTTTGGCAAAATGGGTCAAAAGAAGGACTTGACAGGCTCAGAAAAGTCAAAAATAGTGAGATATCTTGCAGAGGGATGCAGCACTCTTAAAATTGCAAAGCTCCTGAAGCGTGATCATCGAACAATCAAGCGTTTCATTCAAAATAGTCAACAGGGTCGCAAGAAGCGTGTGGAAAAACCAAGGCGCAAAATAACTGCCCATGAACTGAGAAAAGTCAAGCGTGCAGCTGCCAAGATGCCACTTGCCATCAGTTTGGCCATATTTCAGAGCTGCAACATCACTGGAGTGCCCAAAAGCACAAGGTGTGCAATACTCAGAGACATGGCCAAGGTAAGAAAGGCTGAAAGACGACCACCACTGAACAAGACACACAAGCTGAAACGTCAAGACTGGG